>NC_092805.1:120450073-120501716 GCF_040954645.1 Diabrotica undecimpunctata
TAATAAAAACAATAAAACTAAAAGCATATTACTGTTCCTTAGTTCATAGATAATCTTGACTACTCAAAAAAAAATATTAAATTGGTACAACCTGGATTATCCAAACGCGTGTGTGGCTTGTAGGAAATATATAATTTTACCAACTAGGTATATGCTGGGAATTTCAGAGCCTTGAATCCATTATCGGCGAGATCATATATTGACTATAAAAACCCATAGGACTGAACAAACTGCTATACGGCTAGATGGCTTCGAAACAAAACGCACTCTATCTCCATCATTAAATGCACATCGGGTCAACTAACATGGACTGGGCAATAGCTAGTGCTCCTGGAGGGGGTCTAAAATAAATGTTTATTTGAAATATAAACGAAAAAAGAGATTTTTCGGCTTGTCTCTTCAAGAAACCTCAAAATATTCGTCATTTATGCTGGATGTCAAAAAAAAAAGAATGAATGATTGTTTCGATAACGTCTGTTGTTTTTGGTCCACGACGTATTTCTTTCTTTGGAATTCGGTCATCGTCATTTTCACAGAAACAATTACTAAATTCCCATTTTTGCCAATTCCCATCAGGGGACATTTCAAAACCACACCAACACCAAAGCGTTAAGACTTTTTAACGTTCAAAGAAACGTTAATAGAAGATCAAGCGGATAAAACCGCGACAAACTTAGTTCACGACCAAACATTAGTGAAAAAACACAAGTGATTCAATGAAAAATATCTTAGCCTTAACTACCGTTAGTATATTATGACGAAAGAAAATTGGTTTAATTAAAAATTTTAATATTAACAATCTTTAATTTATATTTTTGATTGCAACCATTTCTATATCTTACCAGTAATAAGATCAGCGCAACTAAAATAGTATTTTCTTTTAATTCACATTACGGTTTATCCCAGCTTGTAGGTACTTTTTTAAGGATTTAATTGTTTCTCGGTCAACATTTGTTTAAAGTTTTTTGTTTTATTCATATATTGCACTTTGAGTTTTTATTTATACTAGCTCGTTCCACTTTTTCTTCTCTGCTAAGTTACTTTACTTAGCACTAACCACACTCCGAGTTTATGAGATTTTCTTTGAAATAGCCGTGTCCGTATTCACACGTTGGCCCTCATCATGTTTACAATTTCCTGAAACCTTTCTCTGTCGGCTGCTGGGCGAAATAATTCTTCTACTGTGGAACCACACCATTGTCTAAATTTACGCAGCCATGAAAGTTTCTTTCGACCAATCCATCACTTTCCTTCCACTTTTCCTTGTATTATAAGGCGAAGTAGATGGTATTTAGGTCCTCTAATTATATGGCCGAAGTATTCTGTTTTTCTCCTCTTTATGGTGTTTATGAGCAGACGTTCTGAATTGATCATTTGAAGAACATCTTCATTGAAAGTGTGGGAAACCCACGATATCTTTAGGATTCGTCTATAGCACCACACTTCGAATGCTTCCTTCTTGTTTAGCATTATGGTTTTTAACGTCCATGTCTCACAACCATACAATAGGATGGACCACACATAACATTTCAGGACCTTCTTACGAATATTCATCGACATTGCATAAAACTGGTTTCCAGGTCATAAAAGCCTTACGTGATATTTCGATCCTGGTTATTATCTCTTCATCAGAATCACAATTTACATTTAACCAGCTGTCAAGGTATTTGAAATGATTTACCCTTTCGATCTCCTCTCCATTAAGAGAAATCAGAATTTGATCTATATTGATCTTTCCAACTGCCATCCACTTTGTCTTTGAAATGTTGATTTTTAGGCTTCTCCGATAACTTGCTTCACTGACTAGATTTAGTAATGTTTGGAGATCTTGTAAATTTTCTGCAAGAATGGCTGTATCGTCAGCGTATCTAATATTGTTGATTACTTCTCCACCTAGTCTTACTCCCTCTTGTCTGTCATCCAAAGCCTCCCTAAAGATTTCTTCAGAGTACAGATTAAAAAGAGTGGGTGACAAAACACAACCCTGCCGTACTCCACGTTTGATGGATATTTTTTCAGTCGGACTGTCTTCAATTTGGATAGAGGCTACTTGATTGTAATATAAGTATTTCAGCAGTCTTATATCATAGTGGTCAAGTCCTGCTGCCCGTAGGTAATCGAAAAGTGTATCGTGTTGTACTCTGTCGAACGGTTTCTCGAAGTCGATGAAACAAACATAAACATTCTTTTGGAATTCACAACTTTTTTGTAATAGAGCGCGCATACAGAATAATGCCTCTCTAGTTCCTAGACCGTTTCTAAATCCAAATTGCTTATTACCCATCCTACTTTCGCATAGAAGGAATACTCGGTTTTGTATAATTCGTAAGAGTATCTTCAGTGTGTGACTCATCAAACTGATTAGTCTAAAATCGCTGCATTTGGTGGGCCTGCTTTTCTTTGGTAATGTTATAAACTGACTCTAACCAATCATCTGGTATTTTTCCTTCGTTGTAAATTTTGTTGAAAAAAGTGGTTAAACAGGCAATGCTTTCCTCATCCAAAAGTTTAAGTAACTCAGCAGGGATTTGATCTGGTCCAGGTTCTTTATTGTTTTTGGCTTGCTGTATTGCCTTTTTGACTTCCGAATTCATTATACTGGGACCTCTGTCTAACTGGTTGTCACAGGCAGTATTTGGAGCATTTTCTCTAGAAGCATGGTCAAAAAGGTCAGTGATGTATCTCTCCCATTCTTTGCACTGTTGTTCGTGATCACAAATTTTTCCGTCCGCGCTTTTAAGTATGTGAGCATTTTTCTGTTTTCTAATTCCGGCAGTATATTTAAGTTTCTTGTGGAGGTTAAAACTGTCATGCTTTTTTTGGAGGTCTTCTATTTCTTTACATAAATTCTTAAGCCAGGATTCTTTGGCTTGCTTAATTTTTCTTTTTATGCTTCTATTGATTTCACGGTATTCGATATTTCTATTTTTGTGTTGCCGTCGAACTTCCATCAGGTCTAGAATTTCTTGTGTCATCCACTCATTTTTTGCCAACATGGTAGGTGTTTTCAAAGACTCTTGTACGTTCTCTAAAATCGAGTTTTGAATATCATACCAGCATTCGTTAATGGTTCTGTTTTCGTTTGGTATATTTGGTATTCTGTGTATTTTACTATTTATCTGCTGTGATATGTGTTCCCGCGTTTAAGGGTTCTTCAGGGGGTCGAGATATATCTTACAAGGCTTAGTTGGCTTTGTTAATTTCTTTAATTTAATTTGTATTTTGGAGCAGAGTAAATTGTGATTTGAGTTTATGTCAGCGCCGGGGTAAGTAAGGAGTATAGTATTGCCGCCGAATTTAATTTTTAGCCTAGAAGTTTATTGCTTTTTCAAAGAAAACCTTTTGATTGTATTTATCTATTCTAGGTCAAGAAAATAGCAATGACTAAACAATGATAAAACAGTGGAAACCTTGTCCAACTAAGTTATTTATATACATTAGATAGTACTTTTAAGTTTTTTACAATGGTGTTTACATTCATTAGGACGACTAATTAAGTCCAACAATTGTTATAGAATTCAAATGAATAAGATTCTAACTATACTAATAAGGAAAATACAGTATAAATATAATAAAGAAAATAAAGAAAAACAGAAAAACATTTTTCAACCAGTTAGATTAATAATACAATAATTAATAAGAAATGGTTATTCATTCTATTCTGCTCCTTTAAACTGCTATTATACGCCAGTAGATGACTGTATTGCAGTGTAATTTTCCTCGTTATGGCGGATTTGCATGAAAATTTGGATTTAGGTTCCTCTTACCCTCTGCTTCACTTTTGGACTTGAGCCCAGGGTTGCTTTTACTTGGGGGGGTGAATGCCCTTCTCGGGAGCAAAAAAAATATACGTTCAAAGTAAGTCCGGAAATAGATAAATTGACTAATTCTAAACAACTTTTATTTTATAGAGTTTTTTCACTCAGTCAATACTTTTTGAGATATTGGCGAGTCAAATGTTCATTTTTCAAAATAAAAACCACGTTTTCGGACGGTTTTTCACAAATATCTCAGAAGTAAGTATTTTATAGAAAAAAATATTCTTAGCAAAATGTAGCTTATAAAAACACAAATAACAAGCAGAGTTGTCACTCATAAAGTAGGTTCTTATTTGTCAAATTCCAAATCGAATATTTCAACATGAAATAACCAAAAAATGAAGCACTTTTCAGGGAAAGTTAATCAAAGCTTTTTAAATCGTTCAAAAAAGCTTTATTTTTGTTGTTTGAAAAAGTTTCTAGCATCAAAACTAAGCGAGTTACACTCAGAATAAATTTAATCCCTTTTATTTTGGTAAAAACATCGTGAAAACCACTTCCTAATGAAAATAATCGTTGCCGCTTTACAATTTACTTTATTTATGTATTGTTTATACTTATTATCTGTAATTTTTACCGGTTGAAAGTGCTTACTTTTGAAAAAATTTCGTTTGAAATTTTGAAAAAATAACTTCTTTTTAAAATAACTTAAAAGTATTAGGGATACGAAAAATATCAAAAATAAAAAAAATATAGATTTTGCTTTTTTGAATATTTTAGTTTTTTTTCTGATACTGGTTGGTTAAGATATGGCGGTTCAAAGTTTGCATACAATCGTGATTAGTAACTCGTTCAAGTCCTTTCAACTACATCACTTTATAAAATAAGGGTAAAAAAATAAATATAAATGATCTTCTTGTCCTTAAAAGAACCTTCAAAATAGTTTTTTAAGTACTTCATATCTTAAAAGCTAGCCAAGTTATGAGTAAAAAACCAATCACATATTTTAGGAGATATCAGAAAGCGTTGGTATACTGGAGCATTCTAAGATACAAATAATCTACTATTACGACACAGACATACTTTCACCCATCCTTACAAACTAATAAGGGTTGTTTTAAAAGTTGAAATAAAATAAATTCATAACATTTTTATTAAAAAGATTATTGTATTTATAGTTTCAATAAAAAAAATACTACAACTAATCGAATCTCTTTGCAAGGGTAGATTTATAATGGTAGAACGTATGCGGTAAAAAATTAGAACAGTAAAGAAATATAAATTTATTGACAGTGTATACTTAAATAATTCCAAATTGCTTCCACATCTAAAAAATAAAAAGCAACCACCAGCACAAGACCAACTTTGAAGTCTGGAGTAAGTATAACCTAAATTCAAATTTCCATGCAAATCCCTGGAGACAAGGTGGTTTTAATTGTTTTAATTTTTTACATTGTTTTAATTATAACTATTCTAAGGTGCGAGATTTAGCGATTAAACTGTGATAAAATCATAAAATAATGTTGTTTAATGTTAATTTATATTCATTCTCTTAGCTAAAAGACGATTTGAATCAATTGTCCGCCTTAATTTAAAATTATACGGAAGTTTTCGCCCCTAAAAAATTAAAATAAACCAACGGCACAAGTTCAAAAATGAAGTGGAGGGTAAGTAGAACTTGAATCCAAATTTTCATGCAATTCGGTGGTAACATGGGAAAATTACACGGTATTGCCATATTTCACGTTCATTTACTGGCCTGCTACCATTTAAAGTTTTAAGCGTATTTTTTTCTTTGGTAATTTTATGTTCTGCAGCTAACTTACTATTTAGAGGCATCATTTCGTTTCATGTTTCCTTGACCTAAAAACTGTAGGTATGTATATTTTTTGGATTAAAAAAATGATTCTAAAATAGTGTGGTTATTATCACAATTCAGTACTACTGGTTCCATTGTAATCATTCATTACATTTTAATATATTATAAAAGCAATTCACATCTTATCAAATATAGTTTGCTCTGAGCTACAGAGTGTTGTGTAGTGTAGGTACAATAAGAATATATTATTAGATATAAACTAGCGGACCAACTCCGACGAGTTTTTTAAATGAAATTTTTATTTTGCGAGAAAGACAAACAATATAAGCAAGAATATACATAACATTCATCAATAATAATGCAAGTAAAAAGTGTATTAAATATCACGAAATATTTCGTCGAAAACAATGTTTTTTGTTACAATGTTATCATTTAGCAGTTAATTTTGCATGCTGATCACGAATCCGGTGTCAGATTTGCTCTATCTTGACGTTTTATGCGCGTTTCGGGTCACTTCCGGTGTCGGATCGCAACCGGAAGTACATATTTAGATGCGTCTCGACGAGACCTTTCGATCCATATATACATTGTGGGGTCTAAAACTTAAAGTAAATTTTAACTTCTGGTCATCTCAAAACCGGAAGTGAATTTTTGTACCAAAAGTATATCTTGACAATATCATACGTAATACTAATATTATTCCGAAAAAATATTTTAATTATCTAATATGGTTTTTGAGTAAAGTGGTGGACAAGAAAACGGCTTAGCGTTTTAGTATATACTAGCGGACCAACTCGACATCGAGTTTTTTAAATGAAATTTTTATTTTGCGAGAAAAATTAAGAGATCAATACAAACAATATAAGCAAGAATATACATAAAATTCATCAATAATAATGCAAGTAAAAATTGTATTAAATATCACGAAATATTTCGTCGAAAACAATGTTTTTTGTTACAATGTTATCATTTAGCAGTTAATTTTGCATGCTGATCACGAATCCGGTGTCAAGATTTGCTATATCTTGACGTTTTATGCGCGTTTCGGGTCACTTCCGTTGTCGGATCGCAACCGGAAGTACATATTTAGATTCGTCTCGACGAGACCTTTCGATCCATATATACATTGTGGGGTCTAAAACTTAAAGTAAATTTTAACTTCCGGTCATCTCAAAACCGGAAGTGAATTTTTGTGCCAAAAGTATATCTTGACAATCTCATACGTAATTATAATAATATTCCGAAAAAATATTTTAATTATCTAATATGGTTTTTGAGTAAAGTGGTGGACAAGAAAACAGCTTAGCGTTTTAGTATATAAGAAGATAACGATAAATAAGAATATATTATTAGATTTGACCTATAGATGGCGCCACATATACCATATTTTATAGTGACGAAATAAGCAACAAAAAATAATACAAAATTAATTTTATTATTAAATTTATTATAAAATTTATTATAAAATTATTATAAAATTTATTATTACAATACCTTTTTTTAAACAAAAAGAATTAATTAAAAAAAGTTGAACTAATGAACTAAAGTCGAACTAAACAAAAAATGTAATGGGAATATTTTTCCGAACGAACCCGAGCTTTTCTATTTGTCTAAAACGTTTTCACACTTTATGAATGCGCTATCATTTCAATACTCAAAAAAAAAACAAAATTGAATGTTCTTAAGAGTTTAAATACTTATATACTAACGAGCGAAAGACAAAATGTATAATAACAAAAAAAGATCGGTAAAGAACGTGTAGCAAAAACTAAAATTATTTTTAATGAAAAGTATAAAGTATATAGCGTTAACAGGCCTGTAAAAGTATTCTGTTTATCGGACCTGTTTATCCCACGAAGCCTTAATTTTTTCTAGAACTATATTAAATAGTAAAGTAGGCAAAGGGTCTCATTGGCAAACACGTTTTTCGCCTCGAATTCTTCTGAGACTGTACCATTGCATTTCACTGCACAAATATTTTTTGTAATTTTTATTTTTATCAATCTTACTATTTTTTCTGGCACTTTGGATTCTTTTGGCGTTTCTATTAATTTGTTTCTGTCTATTATATCTTAGGCGGCTTTGTAATCAATGAAAGTACTTTTACTGAAACTTTGTGTTCATAGCAATTGATCAGGAGTGCGAAATCCCTTGCGAAATGCTCCTCGTAGTCCAGTTACTGTGGCATTTTCCTTTTAAATTTTTTATAACCGCACCGATTTATCTGAAATTTTTACAGTGGGTAGTAAATTACTCAAAAAACATAAGTTATATGGTGCCGATGTGTGCTTCTACCCCTGGGGTGGTTGGCACCCCATCTAGGAGGTTAAACTTTTTACACTCAAAATAACCCCGGGAATTGATATAGAATCAAATTTTAAACAAAAAATGTCATATAAATGTTTTTCGCTAAATTAGTACTTTTTGAGTTATACGCACTTGAAAAAGTAAACTTTTCGCAAAAAAGAACATGCTTTCCAATGATTTTGTACGAATAACTCAAAAACAAAGCATTTTATTGAAAAATCTATAATGAGCAAAAATAAAGCCTATAAAAAAACAAAGAGAATGTATTTTTAATTAAGTTTTATAAGTAGGTACAATACTAAGCGATTTATAATTGTTTGAAAATGACTTTTTGTTTTAGGGATACTATACTCGATGCATTTAACATCAAATATCGGAAAATGGACATCTTTTTTGATAAAAACTCATACAATACTTTTTAAAGAGCTAGAAAAAACCTTTAAAATGAGCTATGTTAAAAGCCATTTCGATTAAAACAAAGCGAAATACGAAGGAAAGAATTTGAATTACTCTAGCGTTTTAAAAAAAAATGAGCAGTATAAGTAACACTATTTCGATCAGAATTGAAATTAAACGTATATCTTCTACAATTCATTTTATTTTAGTGTTATTTATAAGTTTTAAAAGTTTAGCCTGTTTAAAATGCGTATCTTTTGAAAAAATCATGTTTAAATTAAAAAATCTTTTTTTTAATAATCTAAAAATTTACATTTTTTCAAAATAAATCTAAAACTATAAGAGATACGTGAAAAATAGTTCTATACCAAAATGTAGTTTTTTTCTTAAAAAAAGTTTTGATTTTTTTATTTTTGTTGTAACTCGAAAAATAATAGAGATATAGCCAATTGAAGTTTGAGATTTAGCGGCTGACACACCTGTAATCAGCACTTTGGCCCTTTACTATTTAAAAAGAAAGAATTTTAACATATGTTAATCTACTTAGTCTTGTAGCTTTTGAAATTACCTTCAAAATATTTTTTTAATGGACACTGTAGCTTAAAAATTAACGGAGTTATTCTAAAAAAATTTTGGAGCATGTTATTTATATTTTGGAGCATCAACTTATTTTCTGTATATATAAAAGCTTTATTCATAGCTATTAATATAGCTTTTTATATATATAAAAGTATATTCGAAAAACTGGTAACAGACACACTAACACTCACACAAATATGTATATAATACATACATACATACATATATATGTTACGTTATCCAGGGAAAAGTAGAAGGCAAAAGAAGTAGAGGTAGATCTCCCACACGATACACGGACCATATTGTTGCTACCATTGGCGCTCCATTGTCAGAATGTGCTAGAATGACAGAAGATAGAACAACTTGGAGGAACATTGGGAAATTTAGCTAATAGCTTCATGATATCACGATACCTGCATCAGGTTAACGACTAAGAAGAAGAAGAAGAATATATGTTACGTATATAATATAGGCACCTCTAAACTGAACATTTGCTTCAGAGAACTAACGAACACAGAGAACCGACACTCCTTTGAAGTTGCGTGGGCAAGCCGCCAATGAGTGCCAATGACAGGAGTACGTCAGATCTCGAAGACATTTTAGAAGCTGGGAGATACTGTACAATTTTGCTGTATGGCATTGCCAAAGACACCCACATGAACAAAATGAATAAGGTCGAAGATTATTCATCATTACTTGAACAAATGCGATACGAATCGTTTATTAAAGCCACAACTAAAAATAGTGCAGTTAAATTATCATGTGGTGAGGTGGTTTTTAAGGGTTGAAAATAAGCAACCAATCAAAAAATATTTTATAAAGGAATTTTTGAATATAAATGTACATTAAAAACTTTTGAAGTTGTTTAAAAAGATTTTTTCATATATTTTGACATAGAGGGTAGTTTTTAAGGGTTGAAGTGTTGCAATCAACCAAAATTATTTTATATAAGCAGATAATTACATTGTAGATGATATAAATGCACTACAAAAGCGTTTGAACCTGTTAAACGATTTTTTACAATTATTTTTATTAAAAGGGGTTTTTTTTAAGATTATTTAAGGGTTGACAATGTACGCAATATCCATTAATATAATTGACAATATTTCAATTACCTAATTTAATACGATTTAAATCCATAAAATGCTTTAATATAAATTTTTTTCATTATTTTCAATAAGGGGTGATTTCACCCCTTAAAAATAAAAAGCTCACTTATCGCATACATACCTTTTGAAGAGGGAGGTAAGATAAGCCTAATTCCAAATTATTAGCAAAATCGATTCAGTTATACAAAATTTAGAGGTATTGACCTCTTTTCCTCCACAGTGACTGGAGTATCGGTATTCTCCTAGATTATTCTGCACATATATTTATAATTGTTGTTTAATTAGTATGCCGAGCACTTTGTATATTACCTCTAACAAAGATATTCCTTTATAATTTGCGCATTTAGTTCTATCTTCCTTTTTATGTATAGAAATTATAATGGACTTGTTCGTTCTTTGTTCGTTCAATTTAAAAAAATATGAGTATAACATTTTGTATTTTATATTTGTTATTTTTATAAAACTAAATTTAAATGTTTTACTATTTCAGATCAGAATCAGTAACTTCTTCAGACAGCCAATCAAACTGGCTATCAACACCAGAATATTTAATGCAACAGCACAATCTATACTTTCCAGATAGCGTTAGTAATTCACCCATTTTGCAGCCAAAACAGGTTCACAAATGTAGAAGATTTAGCGTAGATCTCAGCCAAATGCGGTAAGTACACATAAGAGAATCCATATACTTAATTAATAACTTTGCTGAAATAAAAACTCTCATATTTATTTTAAACTAATGAGGAGAATTTAAGCAGCAATCCATTGTTGTTTATCATTTTATTTTATCTACCAGACACTAAACCGTAAAGCTTTGGTACTGATTACTGGCGCACCTTGTTTTGGCCAATTAATAATACTAAATAACTAATTAATTAATAATAATTCAAAAATACTTAATTCTTAATTGTTATAAACACAGCAGTTGTAATTTTTTAAACAAATTAAGCTAACTCCACTTTTATTGGTCTTAGGAATCTTTTTTTACTCTTTTTCTTTACTCCAGGCATCGCCCTTTATAACGTTGTGTTGGTTTCAAAAATTCACTAACTGATGCTCAAAATCATTAATTTTTGTCTCTACAACTTGGACTAGTGCGCCGGGCCGACAGGAGAACCAACCAAAACCTAGCCGATTCGGCTACTCGAAAAAACAGTCAAATTTACTCACGTTTTTAACTATAGATAGCAATTTTTTTAAATAAAAATTATATCTTCATAAAATATAGGCCTTTAACTATTGAATGGCGTCAATTTTAATTCTTAATTGTTATAAACACAGCAGCGTTGAATTTTTAAACAAATTAAGTTAACTCCACTTCTAATGGTCGTAGAAAACTTTTTTTTAATCTTTGTATTGACTGCAGCTATAGAAATCAATAAATTAAAAATGAATGTACTGCATAGGGAGCGTTGTGGCTTAATTAGTTTATAATGCAAAAGTCGCCCCTACTTTAAAGCAATAAATAACGGGTTGAAAAACCTTCTGAGCAATTATTTTGTTCCTATATAAAAATATACTTAGTTGACCAACAAGAGAATCCTTGAAATTAGATCTCCATCTTTTTAGAAAAAAAGTTCTGGACCTGTAAAATTTATAAAAATTTGACAATTTTTACGAACAATTAAACGTATCCCGAAAATGAATTGACGTTGTTAGGAAGTATCATTCGATTTGTAATAAAAAGAGCTACAATATAATTCTATTTTGCATAAAAAAATAATTTTTATAAAAGGTCTTTCAAAAATTTAAAGTGGCGAAAAATTCACAATTTTTGGACATTCAATCGTCAATTTTGCATAAACTATTGCGTAAAATTTAATGTAGCATAGTTCAAATTAAAGCTTTTTTTATGTAATTTCATTCAATATTGTGATCATTTTACTCAATATCGATTTGATACAATAAAAATAATCAAAAAATACCGTTCTCATTCATTTTTGTCTCTACAACTCAAGAGCGGATCCAGAGAGGAGGCCATGGGGGCTATGGCCCCTCCCGAGAATTTAAAAAAATATAAATTTAAATATTTTCAGTTCAAACGTTTATAGTTTTCTCTAAATTTGAGATACATATACAATAAAAACAATTGTAAAGACTTTGTCAAGTTCATTGACGCTTATGAGAACATGAAAAATCCGAAGAAATTTGTAGGAATCGGTACTGCCAATTGAAGCGTAATCAGCTCTGAACAGCAACGCTCTGAACCAGTCTTCTCTTCTCAAGGCGCCGTCTTCTTTCGAATGTTGGCGATCCAAATAACAGTATTTTTGGTAGTTTTGGAAACTGCTGCGCGAAAGATTTCTGCGGATGAGCGGTCGAACCATCTCCTCAGGTCTTTTAGCCACGAGTTCTGGCGTCTTCCTACTGATCTTTTGCCCTGTACTTTTGTTTCCAGTATAACTTAAAGTAATTCATATCTTTCGCCTCTCAGCACATGACCCAAGTATTGCATTTTCCTCTCTTTGATTATTCTTAGTAATTCTTTTTGTGTACATATGCGACGAAGTACCTCAACATTAGTAACTCTTTGTACCCATGGAATTCTCAACATTCGTCTGTATATATACATCTTAAAGGCATCTATTCTTTTTTCTATTACAGAGTCCATTGTCCAACTTTCACAGCCATACAGTAAGACAGAAAAAACGTAACATCTGATCATTCGAATTCTAAGCTGTAGACTAAGGAATGATCTTGTAAAAAATGTTTTCATGCTCATGAATGTTTTCCTTGCTTGTTCGATTCTTTATAGGATTTCTTTTTTTGGATTACACTGACTATCGATATTTGCTCCCAAATATTTTATGGAATTTACCTGTTCTATTATTTGACCCTTGGCATACACCTGTACGTTTATTGGTGTCTTTGAAAATACTAAAGCTTTAGTTTTGGAAAAGTTTAAATGTAAGCCGAACATTTCGCTGTGGTGAACTACCGCATTTATTATATTTTGTAGTTCTTGTGCGTTTCTTGTTATTAAGACGGTATCGTCAGCATATCTGATGCTGTCTATCTGATTTCATTAATCTTAATTTCGCCTTGGACCTCGTCTAATGCTTCGCTGAATATAGATTCCGAATACAAATTAAACAGTAGCGGTGATAAGACGCAACCCTGTCTCACTCCTCGTCGGATTTGTATGTCTTCGGATGTTGTGTACTCTATTTCAATTGTTGCCGTTTGGTGCCACTATAGTTCTGAGATAATTCGCAAGTCTTGTTCGTCAACTCCAGTTGTTCTCAGAATTTCGATCATCTTTTGATGGTTAACGCAGTCAAATGCTTTTCCATAGTCAATAAAACATGCATATACATCTACATTCATGTCTCTGCATCGTTGCGTTAACATATTTAAAGCAAAAAGAGCCTCTTGTGTTCCCAATCCGTTTCGAAATCCGAATCGAGTGTCACTCATCTGGAACTCGCACTTCTTGTAAATTGTATGGATAATTCTGAGAAAAGTTTTAAGGACATGAGACATCAAGCTTAATATTCGACAATCACCGCATTGTGAGGAATTCGATTTTTTTGGTAATGCTACGAATGTTGATTTTAGCCAGTCTGTTGGTATTTTACCTGTGTCATATATCTTATTGAATAGTGCTGTTATTAAATCTAGGCATTTACTTTCGTTATTTGCAATTAATTTTAGTATTTCGACATTGATATTGTCTGGACCGGTGGCTTTTCCATCTTTCTGAGATTTTACTGCGTGAATCACTTCTTCTTTGGTTATTTCTGGGCCTTTTTCATTTATTCGATTATCTGTGGATGGTGGAGAACAAGGTCTATCGTCGTCTAAAAGAGTTTGTATGTATTCTTTCCATCTCTCTAGTTTGTCTTCTGTACCCATAATTATTTCGTTATTATCATTTTTTAATATTGTTGCTTGACTCTTTTTGTGTCTACCTGTCATTTCTTTTACTTTTTTATGAATATTAAAGGTGTCGTATTTTTCCTGAAGTTGTTCGATTTCTAGGCATTTTGTTGACATCCAGTTTTCTTTCGCCTCCCTGCACTTTTTTCTAATGATTTTGTTGATTCACTTGTATTCTATTGGGCTTGTTTTATGTTTTCGTCTTACGTCCATGAGGTCCATGATCTCTTGCGTTATCCATTCTTGTTTTTTGTTGTGTTTTATGAACCCGATGTCTTCTTCTTGTATCTTTGTTATTTTTGTATTTAGAGCAGTCCATGTTACTTCAATGTCTGCCTGTACCAAGTTTTCGATCGTTTTTATTTCTTCCTCAAGCTTGATACTTATTTCTTTTTTCTGTTCAGGGTTCTTCAGTTGTGAGATGTCTATTTTTCTTGTCACTGTTTTCTTTTTGACTTGGAGAAATCTTTTTAATCTAAAATCTATTATAACTGGATTGTGATCGCTATTTATATCAGCTCCAGGGTATGTTTTCGTAGATTGAACCAGTAACAGAAATGAAAAAGGTTGCAACAAATGCAGTTAGATGTCCTTGCCTAAATTATATTTTAAACAACTCCCTTTCAACTTCTATTAATGTATAGTCCATTACAAACGCAGTGGGAACAATGAGGTCAGTAATATCATTTTTTTCATGTCAGCCAAGACAATGAAGTTTTAAAACTGAAACTCGGACAAAATTTAATAAGTTTATGCGAAACACGATGGGATGAGCACCATGAAAGTACAATCCAGTTCAAATCTAGCATTTTACATATAATTGAAGCACTAATATCTATCTCAATATAGAAGGATCCCAAGACTGCTACACTGGCATCAACTTTGCTTAACTCTTTATACACATATGAGTTTCTAGTGCCAATGATGTCACTGATTGACATATTAAAATTAACTTTGCCACTAAGCCGGCTTCTACAAACAAAATCTCTTGATGCTAACCTGGCGACTAAAGTTGTTTTAAATGCCATATTGACTTTGAAAGATAGAAGATCTAACTGCAAAGAAAATTTTAATAAGATTGAATTCTTTGTCCTTGTTTTTATCAGTATAAATTTCATTTTTTTGTCGGGGCAGTCCAATAATAAATTTATTTACCCGCAGAAAACTCGCTTTCCCGTTCCTCAGCAAACATCGCTATCCCGTCCCGCGTCCCGTGCCTTCCTGTGGGAGAAAATGCTGGACAAAGGGTGGCACGGGACGTCCCGCGTGCATCACTAAACGAACAATATTATTCGATTTTTTATTTTAATTTCATAAACTAAAATACATTTCTTTCTTTGCATTTGTTGGGCTTTATAGGGTTTTATGTTAAAATTTGCTGATTTTTCGTTGCTAGACAAATAAAAATACTTTAATAACGATAAGTTTTGAATGTCTTTATGACACTCAAAAGTGTGTGAAAAATACCATAAAACTGACCATTTTAACCATAATTTTTAAAAAATTTCATCCAGGCTCCCTAAAAAAAGTTCATGAGAAAAAAAAATAATTAAAAATCTAAAACATATAAATTTTTATTTAAATATTTTTCAAAATTTTTAACTAAAAACTTTTGTTTCTCCAAACAAAAAAATGTGTGTAAAAACTAAAATTATCTTTTACGAACATAAGATCTTTATCAATTTGTACGTTACTTAAAAGTTCTTGACTTTTCGTTACACACTGTGAGTAATTTTGAATATGTAACACAATGTCTTTTATAACATCAAAATAATTTGCGTAAAATATTGCTGCTTTAATTCATGTTCCCCATCTTATCATTACGGGCTCTAGAGGCAAACTTATGCCTGGTAATTTTTCTTTATAGATTTACACTCGTAAAGGTGCTTTCAAAAATACTTTTTTAACGTTTGAGATTAATTTATTGACTAAATCAAATTCACTTCTAAGAACTTCTTCTACTTTGTTTATGCCGTGTAGAAGAAAAGTGACGTGTAGCATATTTGGATAAAATATTTTTAAATTTTGTCCTACATTTACCATATAAGAAGCGGTATCTGATAAAAATATTAAAAAATTATCACTTTTTATTTCGTTTGGCAAAAAGAAAGCAGAGAGCAATTGCTGAATGAAACGGGTTACAGTCATATTATTGGTTTTCTCCAGTTGTTTTGTAGCTATTAAATAAGGTTTTCCTGGTTCATCATCTTTTAAGTCGCCGATTGTATGATGCACTATATATAGACCACATGCATCTGCACTTTCATCGACAATTAGGTAAAAGTTCTTATCGTTTACAGAAACTTTAATTTCCTCAATTACTCCGCCATACAACGCTTTCACATTGCTTCACATTGCCCTTTCTTAGTGTTGTCTTGTTAGGAATATTGAAGTTACAATATTTTTGCAAAAATTGCCTAAAATGTGTAATTTGCAATTTTTTAACGGAACGTTTGCTGCTAACGGAGCTTTACAAAGTCTTGGTTAAACAAATATTTTTTTATTCATCATGATCTTGAACATTTTAAGAGATTTATAAATCGACTGTTGAATGGGTCCTAATGCAATAATTTTTATCTGCAACTTATGAGTCACAGTTTTTAAATGTTGGTCGACTAAAAACGTCTTCGCATATAAAATCTATATACAAGAAAAAATGTTCAAGCACCAAAAAGAAATCTGACGAATTTTTGAATTTTGATGATTCTCTCTATGTCCGTCTTTAAATAAATACAAGCGAATTTGTGCAATAAAAATACTCTTTCCTGCAAAATTTCTTTTGTGGGACACGATGCTTTTGTTTCTTAGTTGCTCATTTAAGAAATGAAATATCTATACTCTATCTATCGAAATACTCTATCTCCACTTAGCTTTAACTCGGGAAAACATTTTATTCAAGAATTTTTGTTTTTAATGGTAGACTTATTTAAATTTAATATTTACCATATTAGACCCTTAAAAGCAGGTAGGCACCTACGACTTGCTACCCTAATAAAATAATCTTTTTTTGGAAAACCTATAATTATTAAATTCAGATAGTATCGGGAAAGTACAGATAATATAATGAGCTCGTTTATATCCAAGTTACAAAATTCCAACTAAGGTCTGCTTGCCATTATGCTATAATCAGTACTGAATTTGGTACTAAAACTATTGTATCTACAAATTAAATGCGCGCACCGATTCAGTACTAAAAATTAGAGCATGTTCTTATTTCTTGTACTAAAAATAATGAAATATTAACTAAAAGTGAGGTTATTCTCAACTGATCGTAACAATTTTTTAAACAAATTATTATTCATTCATAAAAAGTTTTTATATGTCAAAGGGTCTTTTACTAATAATTCCGCATTCAACATATTTAATATTCCTTTGCATAACCCCTTTCTTTCGATCTATTTTTTCTCCACATACACTTTTTTTAAGAAGTGTATGATTTTTTTTCTTACGCATCATTATTACCCTTAAAGCTACTGCACATAATTTTAACTTCTTTTTCACCATAATTATTCACCTGTGTGTTTTGTTTACTCTGATCACATAAAACAAACATCATTGTTAGGTTATCAATACAAAATTGGTAAAGCGCATGCTTACATGCTAATTAAAATTAAAATAGTTGCAAACACAAATCCATATTTTCCATACTAAATCGACTCGCGCAGGTAACTAATATTTTCAGTACTACAATCAGTACTGAAATTAGCATAATGGGAAGCTGACCTAAAAAAGGAAACTTAGTTTAAACTTTTATATAATTTATTTTAAAATATGCAAAATAAATAATGCTTAACTTAAATATCTAATGTTGTTTGAAATGAGAAAAAATATGCAATTTATGGATCCATATGCACTTTGCATACTAGGGCGGTCCAATAAGTACTTAGAATACAAAAGAAAAACGAAAATTTTGGAAAAGTGGCGATTTATTTCTCAACATAATCTACTTTTAGCTCGATGCACTTGACCCAGCGATGCTTCATTCAGAGAATGGTGGCCATTACCTTTCCGGCCGATAGGACAGTCTTCGCCTCCTTCGGAGCATGTTCGCCAGGTGCCGCTAATGTTTCGACTGTTTCTTAGTCCCTGGTGTGTACCAATGGATTTATGTTTCGTCAATGGCTACGAAAAAATGTAGAAACTCCTCCGGATTACGCTTAAACAGCGTCAAACTCTGCTCTTAAGTGGTCTCACGGTTAAGCTTGTTGTCCGGAGTGAGCAAAATTTCACGCAGGGTATGACATACTCGGTCTTTTGAGATGCCTACTGTCTCAGCTATCTCGCGTACCTTCAGTCGGCGGTCTGCCAATATGAGATCGTTGATATTTGTCGCGTTATCCTCCGTGGTAGCCGATTTCGGGACAGCTGAGCTTGGCTCATCAAAAACTAATGTGCGACCGCGTTGAAACTCGTTAAACCAATTTTTGAGGGTTGCGATCACAAAAACAAGAATCGAATCATCGACCGATATTGCTCTTTTTCCATTTTTCTAAAATCCGCGGACACGCCTGTTTCACACGCGGTAGAAACAAAACTACTAGTCGGATTCGGCTAAAATTTTGACATTAGGGGTCTACGAGAATGTATAATATGATAGTAGATTTCTCTTAATATAGTGGCGCCATCGGACGGTAAGGCTAAGTACTTATCGGACCGCCTACATATATAGTCCGCTCTCTATTTTAGATCTAAAAAACATTTTGTTAATTCGCATTAAAGCGATAAATTCTCTAGTTTCACACTTTTTTTTTCATCGTGCCTTCATTTTTTACATTCATTACAATAAATAAATATTAATCATTTATAGACTGGAAGGTTTTTTATAACGAATAATAAATATTTAAATCAACTTTTATTTACATATCAAGGTTGATTAGTGAATTTTATCTAAGTAATTGAGTTTCTTTATCGACTTTGTTCCATATGTTTTGTTATTTGATGGATTATTTAAGTCATGTTATCATTAAATTATTTGTTTATGCTGATTGCATTTGAACAGCTGCAAACATTTCTTTTATATTACAAAAATAGCTTCTTTAATTTTCTATACACGGAGAATATAGTTTAATTTTCCATTGGAGTATAGTTGGTAGCTTAGGACAAATATAGGAGTTCTAAACTTAACAACGAATAATATAGTTAGCATTCCGTTGATTTGCGATAATAAAGCGCATGAACTAGGAAAAAGTAAGTGAAACATCACCAACAATAAAATGAAAAAAAAATGTGTAGTATTCTATTTTTCTAAACTTCCCACTATCTTTTATCTTCTTCCTAAATGAAAATGTTTCTCCTCTAATCGCATAAACGGTCGATTTTGGCATCTTCGTTAAAAAGCATGTTAAAAGGCAAAAAAGCGTTTGATTTAGAAAGTTCTGAACAATGACTTTCTTTAACTTATTTTAGAATTCGTTTGGCATCGTCAGAGAGGTAGTAAATCTTCCCTTTGATTGGAAGGTTCCATTGGTTCTTTAGTTTTATGGATATTGTCGCACCACCAAAGCCACATTTTAAAAGTAATATCTCAGTTATATTTTAAAAGTATAGAAATATCAAAAATAACAATTAATGAAAAAAATTAATTTATTACATTTAACTAAATGCAGTGTTTTGTTACACTTTTGTAAGATTTCGCAAATAAAATTTTTTATTTGCGAAATCTTTTAATTTCTGTGAGTGTTTTAAAATGTCTTTGTACGAAATTTTTTGTAATGTTAAAATTGTTTTAGTTTACTCCTGAGGAAGCTATTAAATAAATAGCGAAATATTGAGTATCATAGAAAAAAGAAAGATTTTCATTACAGACCACTTTACCCGATAATTTGAACATATTTATATATATATATATATATATATATATATATATATATATATATATATATATATATATATATATATATAACACGTAGTAACTTCACTGGTTCAGATGGTTTAACCCATCTATCGGAACTAAATAAGTCTAGGTTTTCTGCTCGTTTAAATTAATGTTTGTTACATTTAAACAAGGATTTAGATTTTTCTAAAATTTCCTGACTGTAATCATTATGATGACACAACCTTATTATGTAAAGGTAAAAACCTCTACACATAATAAGGTTGTGTCATCTGCAAAAAGAACACAGTTGATATTTTCCAACGCACTTGGTAAATCATTTATATATATATATATATATATATATATATATATATATATATATATATATATATATATATATATATCAAGAATGGCAAAGAACCCAAAACTGTACCTCGTGGTACTCCGGTTGAAACTCTTAGAGGATTAGATTCTTGATTATTAAATGCAACAATCTGTAAGATATGATTTTAAAAGGTCATGTATGGTACTCCTTATTCCATAGTACTTCAATTTTATCAATAGTGATTGAATTTTGTAAGGTCACACATTAATTCATTAATAGGTGTACCTGCATCAAGACCGTAAACAATATGTTCTTTTACTCCTTCCAACCTGCTTGCTTCTCAACCAAATTGAGAGCTGGATATAATTAATTTGTTATCCAAATAATTTGTTTTACGATCTTTAATAAAGATTTCAAAAATTTTACTTATTATTGGTACTATGGTAATAGGTCTGTAATTTTCTGGAGCATTTTTGTTTCCGTTTTCATGAAGTGAAATTACTTTTGATATTTTGAATACATCAGGCCAGTAACCCTCGTTAATACATTTGTTAAATATAATTGTGAGTGGTTCAATAATTATATCTAGATATGCCTTAATAATTTTACTGTTAAAACCATAGTAGTCAACACAACATAAGGAATTTTTTAATTTGTGTATGCATTTTTTAACATCAGATGCTACTATTGGGGCCATAAAGAACCTTCTAGGTAGCCTGCTAAGATAGTAGTTTGTCATGCTCAGAGTTTCCTATTGATTTCGATATAATAATATTGTACATTTGGTTTTAATGGAGCCAGATAATCGCCGCCTACGCAAATTCTTATGACATTCAAACCGCAATTATACCAGGCTATTTTTTAAAAGAAATTCTATTGATAACATCCGTAATCCGTATTTAATTCAATTATTGCTTATCACTCCATTCCACCTGTCAATTGTTATTGTCAGATAAATTATTTTTTGGGCATTCTGGCTAAAATACGTACCGACTATGCTTCTGCACCTCTATTTGATTGAATTTTATTCTTAATCACATACTGATTTGGTACATGATGTCTGTGTATCTAACTAGAATAATTAGTGTATTTAAAACTGCATCAGACACAAATAAACACAAATTAAACCTAGAGATCTAGTTAGGCACCTAAAAATCTTCTGGATTTTTCTGGAAAAATCTGGAAGAAATTGCATTGAATTCTAAGAACAGGCCGACATATGCTATGCCAGTCAAATTCGACTTCAAAACACCCTTTGAAGTGATCATAACAACCCACAAAATGGGTAAAGAAGTTGAAACGAAACTGAAAGAAGGTTCATTCGTATGGTATGAGGATGGATCTAAGATGGATGAAAGGGCGGGGGTGGGAGTTATTGGGTCCAATTTCAGGCTATTCAAATCTCTTGGAAACGCCCCAACTATCTCTCATGCAGAAATACATCCTATAGACATTAGTCTAGAATGTCTCAACCGAGGCACTCGTAGAGCAAAAGTCTTTATTTTGTCAGACAGCCAAGCCGCCTTAAAGACTCTAAAGTTATTTACTTGTATGTCAAAGTTAGTTTGGGACTGTAAACAATCCATCAAGAAGCTGGCGGAACGCAGCAAAGTAACTTTGATGTGAGTGTCAAGTCACAAGAGAATTGCAGACAATAAGGAAGCCGACAGTCTCGCAAAAGGAGGGGCTAATACCCCATTCCAGAGTTCGGAACGCTTCTGTGGGGTATCGAAAAGTCACGTCAGAGAGGAACTCCGAACGTGGGAACTCAATCAACTAAGATTACATTGATCTAATACACCAGGACAAAGGCAAGCAAAAAGGCTCATAAAAGTATCGCTTACTGCAACAAACCTCCTTGAAATGAGTAAAAAAAAATCAAAAAGGTCAGTGGCCTTTTCACTGCTCACTGCCCTCTGAGATATCATCTCAAAAAAATGGGCAAATCAGATAGTGAGAGCTATCGTTTCTGTAGCAACGAAAAAGAAACCGCAGAACATATACTATGCAACTGCATAGCACTGCAGCCCAGCATAGAGCTCAACTAGATTAAGGTATGTACAAAAGATCTCTATAGGTCGAAGTGCGATGAGGCTGCATGACCTTAACAACCTCACATAATCTAATCTAGTGTATTTAAAATTACTTTTTTTACGATTTTCATTCCGTTATATAGCTAAGAGACTCTTCTCTTTCTCTCTTTTTTACCTGTAGCTCCTTAAAAAGCAAAATGCAGATGTTTTAAACGCCTGTAGTCATTACGATATATTTAAATAATGGTTAAATTTTATGTCAAAATTAACAGCGTATATAGAAAAATTAAATATTTATGAAAAATATAAATGAAAACTAAATTTTTTTTTTAATTTTCGTAGCAGTACAACAATTTTATTTAACAATTATATTTTATTTTTAGGTCTCTTAGATTATTTTTTAGTGACAATAGTTGCACATGTGGACAACTCGTCGTAGCTTCCAGAGAATCTCAGTACAAGATACTCCATTTTCACCACGGCGGACTGGACCATTTGGCACAAGTTTTGCATCAGTGGCATTCACTGCTGCATACAATTAAGTTAGCCAAAGGTTCGTAGATACTTTGAAATTAACAATTGACTCCAATCGTTTAAATGAAGCTGCGGTTATTGTCCAAGATTAGAAGAGAGTTGCCCAAAACAAGATAGCTAAAGTTCTTTGACTCGAAACTCCTTAAATATGCTACTTGCATCAATTTTTTTTACCAATAACTTTCACATTGACTCCATTTTATGGAGTCTTTTTTATTCTTAAAAATGTAAAGTATCCCATTTTGCCCACCTAATTGAGTAAAATGGGATAGTGTTTTAATATGAAGAAACAGTGTATAAAGTAAATTATATTTATTCAATTTAAAAAAGGAACAAATTACCCGTCTTTCATTAATAATAAAAAGAAATGAAAATTTTAATCCCAAAAAAATTGCACAAGTACGACTCATCATCGTTCTCCACTCCAGCGCAAGCTTCGTGAGCCCAACGATGACAATCCTGTTACACAACTCAACCGTCTTCAATCTCAGATATCGAGTATAACTCTGTGCAATAAATCCCTTGCGTCATTGTTGTGTAAATACAACGTTTTTATGTTGTGTAAATACAACGTTTTTTATTTGTTTGGATTGGGTTGGGTATTCTAACTAAAACTCCTCGATTAAACTCAATTTATATTAATTTAAATGTAAACAATTCACTCCGATATGCCGTTCTTTCTATGGCTGACAGTAGACTAGACAGTGATCTGTCTTCTGTCTTTGTCAAATGCGTCGAGAGCAGCGCAATCGACGACGGCCGTAGGCACAGTGCCGTAACACAACTCAACCATCTTCAATCTCAGATATCGAGTATAACTCTGTGCAATAAATGCCTTGCGTCATTGTCCTCCTCTTTTTATCAACTGCTGCCTCTTTTCTTTCATTTTCTTTGGCTAGTGACCTTCATTTTTTTTTTTGGTATTTTCTAGTTTATGGTTTTCTTCCAAGTTTAGTTTGGGTGTGGATTTTTGGTGTGGATGGCAGGTCCGTCTAACAGTAAGATGGCAAATTATTATATGGATACATTGGAAAACTCAATAAAATTGTTAAACCGTTTGGAAAAAATCTCCTTTAGCATCCATTCTGACGAATGATAAAAATCTTTTCTTCCAGGACAAGCCTCATCTAGCAGTTCAGGCTTAGCTCTGGATCTCGAAAAATGAAAGTAGGCAGCATAAATACAAATTTCCTGAGTGACGAGAATGCCGCGTTCTGCTGAAGATATACACCCAACTTGTTTTTCCCACGCAGCGATAAGTATTTTGATCTTTTCTTGGGAACTGTCATTATACCCATTTCATCGCAGTTGTAAATCCGTTCTGGGGGTATTTTATACTTTTTAGGCATGTCAGAAAGCAACGAAAAAAAATTTTGAATAGCAGGTTCATTAAAGCCTTTACAAGCGATGTTGACTCATGTTGAGGGGTATGAAGTTTAACATTTGGATTCACAAGGAAATGAATTTCCTCTAGTCGGCTGTATACTAAAAATAACAAAAATATTATTTATAAAGAACCTTTTATAATTTAAATACCCCTATATATTTATTTAAAAAAAAACCTTTTTTACTACATCACAGAAAGTTTCCGGAATGGAAATTCCATCATCAGTACTCTTACTAGATATATATAAGTGAAGCCACTAAATATATGGGTAAAAATCCATCATTAAATATTATTGAATTTGTTATATATTACATTGTTGCTGATAAATAATTTTATATGATGTAAAAGTTTTAAGCAAGTTTACTTCATGGCAACGTAAAACTCCCATCTGGGGTTGCTGACCCTGAGTGGTCGTCTCCATATGGACCTTAAGTAGCAACTGGTGCTACCTAAATTTGTTTTTTGGCACTCACCACAATAACAAGATTAACAGTAATCACCACTTGTTACGTTTACGCAAAGGTTATTTCTAGCGGTTACGACCGCAAAGGTTATTTTAGCGATTCGTTAGATGGCGCAAAATCATGAGTCTTGAAAATTTTGCTTATTTTAACAAAGGTTGCTACTAGCCTTTTCTATACGTTGTTTAATTTCAAGTGAATGAGTATATTTGATCGTTTATATTAGTACCCAAATAAACATAGCGTTCACTTGTGTTATTGGCTTTGAAATGATTAATAATTGTTGTGGCGGTGTATGGTTTTTACTAACCATCACAATATTTGTTTTTTTAATACCAAAGTTGAGACCGTATTCTCTTCTCGTTTCTGCTACCTTAGTACTAGTGGCTACTAGTATCTGTAGGCCTTTCATACTATATGTGAAGATTATTGTGTTGTCTACATATTTGAAATGACTCAGATGTTCTCCATTTATCAGTGCGTCCTCATTGATATTTTCCAAGTCTGCTTTAAATGCTTCTTCTTACAAAATGTTAAAAGATAGAGCTATATTTTTTTAATTCTTGTTTTTTGGATATATTTCGTACATGTTAAAATCAATCCGATACAAGACACCTCTTTCGATTTTATTTGACCAATTCAAATGGTCCTATGACCTCACTATATTTTTCATTTCCAACCTTGGCGTTATAGGCTTCTATAACTACCCTGATTTCATTTTTAGGAATTTGTAGTAGAAACACTCACTAGTAATTATAGAACTCGTCTCTAACTTCTTCAAAGTTATCAACTGTTGAAGCATATATGAATAATGTTCATCTTTGATTGGGAGTTTATTTGCCTAATGATTATTCTTTCTGTCCACGCAGTCGGACTGTTTACATAATTGGCGATAGGTTTGTTCAAGACTTTCCCAAATCCGTGTATGCGATTTCCATTTGTATTGCCAACATTTTTATTTTAACATGGGAAAAAATACATGGTGGTTATACGTTGCCGTTAATACTTAGTAACATTACCTTTCTGTTTATCCAACTGTTCTTATGTATTTTTGACTATTAGCCTCGTCTCTATTATTTTATTTATTTTAAGCCTAACCTCATAACTTGTGTTACTGCTGCTCAACGCCAAACGTTAATTAAATCTCTCACTAATCTGCTTTAGAAAAAAGGATTAAGACATGGGAGAAACAGAATTTGTTAACAAAATATACAATCTCCCTGATCCCTATATCTTTAAATGCAAATTATGACTTGCTATGTTTTCTTTTTTAAAAAATAAACTTGAAGGAATAAAAAATATAATTTTAGGTTTAGACGATACTCTACCATACCGCCATTTTATGGTATGCAGACCAGAAGTATCATTGTTAGAATTGCATCCCGAGGAAGGACAAGTGACTAAGCTCACAGAAGAAACATTTAGAGGTTTATTTAATGAAACTGGACAGTTAGAAGATGATCTAACTTTAAGGAAGTATGTGTTTTTCTCGGGTATGGATAGGAATATTAGGAAAGAAGTATGGCCGTTTTTACTACATGTATACCCGTATTTAAGTACGTTTGAAGAAAGGATTCAGATTGCTGAAATTAGGAGACATGTAAGTAAAAAATATTTATACTTTTTTTAACATTGTATTATTTTCCAAATAATACAGTCACCAAAAAAATCGTAAATTGAGCAGGTCTAGGAAAAGGCTTTCCTTCTTTTGGATGGTTAATTACTCCCATACAAGGAATTTAAAATATAACCTGGCTCATTTAAAATTTTCTTATTTCTTTAAAACACAATTTTAAAAAAAATTAAGATAGTCTAAACACGTTTTAGCTATTTTTGTTACTTTTGTAGCATATAATATATATATATATATATATATATATATATATATATATATATATATATATATATATATATATATACAGATTGAACGAATTTAAAACGGAACATACGAAATCAATGGATTTCGGCTCAACTCCGCTCTAGGTGGTTGGCCAACAAAAGGTTGTCAAATAATTATATTATAAAAATCCAATACTTCAGCGGGCTGCTGGATTCTGAATTCATTCAAGAACAAGTCAAAACTCCACCCAAATAGGTTACCTATATAGAATCACTGTGAAAACTAGACTACACAAGCAGTTATGCTGTCAAACCACTTATCGCTTCCTTATAGTCCAAGAGATAGAGCCGAAATTTTGAACTGATCAGTAATATGACATTTCTCTATTGGAATATATTCATTGTAACTGGGTTAAGACTTTGCCTTACAGATTGATTTGAAAATTTGTATGCTCACTTCTGTTACTATTCTGAGAAGCGTCAAGTAGAGTTTTCCTCAAAATTAAAAAAAAAAATTTCCTGAAAATTTTCGTAATTTTTTGAGGTAAAATCTAATTTATAGAATCCTTTCGATTTTCTGTAAGTTATACCATGATTTTTTTCCAAAAATTTTCAAACGATTTTTACGATAAGAAAAAAAAATTAGAAAAACTTTTCTAAAACATTTGATAAAACTCTACGTCATCGTCTGAATCTTTTATAGAATATTTTGTAGTTTTAAAATGATATTATGATAATGTTTTTTTTTTCATTGATATTTTATTAAATTAAAGTAATTTTATAATGTAAACTATTAAATATTTTTGGTATAACAAATAGTAATTTTACTTATTTTTTATTACAATAAAAAGGTTTTTAAATTTATATTGCTTAAATAATGGTTGTTCAGATATAAGAAAAATTGGATTTATTATTACATTAATAATAAAATACAAAATATATTATTTCTATTTATCAATAGGTAAAATTCAATTTGTAGAATTCCTTTAACATTTTACAAATAATTATTAATAAAAATCAATTTAATAGTGGAATTATCAATTTTTTAAGTTTTGAAATTTACTTTGTACTTAGATATTTTCAATATTTTTTTTTAACTTTCAAATTGATTGAATTTTTTTTTCATTAGTTAATTATAATTTTACAAATTCTGTTGAAAAATGATGCGCGTTCCATTTAGATCAGTAATTCTAGACGCATGCGCTAAATGTAATAAGTATCAAGATGCTTTTATCCAACTTGGTGAAACTGACTTCGATTGTAATGAAGTTTTTGAAACCTTAGAAACTTTCATATGTTACTTATATGGAACAGGACTGACGAGAACATCTCCAAAAAGAAAAGTAAACGATGTCAGATTTTCACTATTTAACCGGCAGTATAAGTTGCATGATATGAACGAGCCTTTTAAAAAAAAACTAAAAAATTTCGATGCTTCAAGCTTACCACCATGTCAAGATAAATTACACCAACATCTACTGCGAGCCCATTATATTTCAAATATTTGGACAAATGCTCATAAAAAAGTACCAACAGAATTGATTGTTGAAGAACATAGTTGGGAGTTTAAAGATAAAACATATAAATTCAAATGGTTTAGTGGACCTCAGATGCCCAAATCAATTCGAGAAGTAGTGATTGAAAATGAAGCAGATAATGAATGTGATATTATTGAAAGTGACGAAGATGATGCATGGGATGATATCAGTGAGAGTGAGAAAAATGACGAAATTTTTAAAGTTTTTCTAAATTTTTTTTCTTATCGGAAAAATCGTTTGAAAATTTTTGGAAAAATTCATGGTATAACTGACAGAAAATCGAAAGGCTTCTACAAATTAGATTTTACCTCAAAAAATTACGAAAATTTTCATTTACGGAAATTTTTTCGAGGAAAACTCTACTTGACGCTTTTCAGAATAGTAACAGAAGTGAGCATACAAATTTTCAAATCAATCGGTATAAAAATATCATAATAAAATCAGTTTGAAAATTGTTACCGAGACCTAAAATGCGCAGGCAAGTGGTACATTTGACCCCGTTTTATGGCTCTCTGTACCAACCCAGCTGTCCGCTCTTTTGGATTTAGAGTTTTTAGGGGCTAAATAATGAGCCATGAAAATGGCGGACATATTACTTATCGTTAATTTTTCCCCAAAAAAATGCAATTTCATCCCTGTCCGCCACCCCTTATGTATCCACTCTCGCGTCCGCCCTTTGGGATTTCGTCTAGTTATACCAAGCTGGGCAAATTTTCAGCCATATTATCGATCGTTAATTTTTCCGAAAAAAATTACAACTTCATCCCTGTATAGCCACTCCCTGTACCACGAGGGGCGTCCGCCTGTAAGACAAAGTCTTGACCCAGTTACAATGAATATATTCCAATAGAGAAATGTCATATTACTGATCAGTTCAAAATTTCGGCTCTATCTCTCCGACTATTAGGCAAGCTCCTCTTTCCTTCAAAGGAGACAGATAGTTGAACGATATTTTATACAATGTCTATCACCGGGTATGGATTTATTTTTGTCCAAGTTTTATATTGGTCCACTATTTCAAATGCAGTTCAAACAGATATATATTAAATTGTATGTTCCGTTTTAAATTCGTTCAATCTGTATATATATATATATATATATATACATATATATATATGTATATATATATATATATATATATATATATATATATATATATATATATATATATATATATGACTTTTATGTGTCAGTACGATATAATAAGCACGATCCAATTAAATACAAACTAAACGATTAAAAGGGATATAAAGTGTGCCAAGGAATGGTTTACCTACTGATTTCAAGCAAAGAACAACAGCTAATTTTCTAGTCAAAATACATAAAAGACCTTTTCCATGATGATCGACCACCGACCACTCCCGTTCCTTCTGTAGAAACAGGCCCAACGATTTTGCACGAGGAAGTTATACATGAGATCAATCAAACGAAGAAGGGCAAGGCAGACCGATCTAATGAGCTACCAGTAGAGCTCCATAAACTCATTGATGAAGATAACATTAACATTTTAGTTGCCTTTTTTAACTTAATTTATTTAACTGGAACTATTCCAGAAGATTGGTTACACTGGTCTTCAAAAAAATGTTTCTCCTCCTTTTTGTTTTCATGAATAATAACATTGGTGCTCTAAGGGCGAAATTTATTATGGGAATAAATACAGCACATATACTTTTCATATAATCTTCATTTAATCAAAAAACAGGATTATTGCAGTAACCACTAAAAAATAACTGTGTTAAAGTTTTACTGTAAAAAATACTATTTTTTCAGGTTCAGGTCATGAAAGTTTTAATAAATCTATCTCATTATGGTGATAAAATACAAGTTTTTTTAAGTTTTCTTTCTTTTCATTGCTTCAATTAAAGTTTCTATGTAAATCGGCCAACAGACAACAAACAATCGAGTAACAGCATTGATGCTAACCATTTCTCAATAGAGCCTCTTCCAATGTGCAATATATCCTGGTGAAACCTTTTTCCAGATTTTCAGGAAAAAGATGTAAGTGCGAATCTTGAGTGACATGTTGCATCCTAGATCTTCATACACAAAGAAGTTCTTCAATAATTTCTCGGTTGTTATCAGCTTTGGTGTCGCCAAGGAAGTTATGACACATTTCTATTAGAGCTGCACAAGCTCTTTTTTCTGCTCTGTTTAACATAAAATTAAAAGCTACATCTGTCATAAGCTCTCGTATAAGCGGACCAACAAAAATTCTTTCTTTCAACTTCGCGTCACTGAATAGGAGAAATTTAGTTTTAAGGTACTGAAATTCTTTACGATTTTGGTTCATAGATTTCACGAAATTTTTTATTAATCTCAACATTATGTGAACCGGTGGCAAAAATACTTCTAGTCTAGTGGCACTAGAGGTTTTTGGATACATTTTTAACTCCAGGTGTTAAAATTTTTCTTTTTGGCCAATTTTTCATTACGTAATATTTGGATACCCCTGAAGGGTATTTATTACCATTGTGAAGATGGCTTTCAAAGTAATCTTAAAAGTCTTCATTCTTCATATTCTTCTGGCAAATTTAGTTCTTAAAGAAGCAGCACCATTACAATACACCAAATCGTTCTCTTTTAAAACGTAACTCGTAATATTTTTTAAACCCTGTGCGAAAATATGAGGTGCTCGTCTAACAACCACTGTTTAAATCTTGATCCAAGTAATTGAGCCTTAGATTTTAATAGCCCTAAATCTCTAACAAGGTCATTCAAATCGGATTGCTTTAGAAAATAAGGTTGTTTTGATAGACTTGAAAATACAAATAAAATTTACGAGGATGAGGAAGTACATTTAGAAAGAGAACTCGATTGAATCTGTAGACCAGATTTATTTCTACCATCCATCTTCTCGTTTTTTTATGGAGGTACTGGAAGAAGCTTTTATCACAAGCAACTGGTCTTTTTACAGATGTGATGTTCAAATATATAATTTTATCTTTATTTTTTCTTGAAAATCATCGTATTGATGTCATACAAAAGTAGCAATCATTTTCATGATTCTGAGGTTCACTTCAAATCATTGGCATTTCAAACATAATTTTGACAGCCAATTTTTATCCCTTTCATCGATAGGAAGTCCAAAATAAAGCTAATAGGCTTCTTTGACCAGATCTCTTATTATATTTTATTGTGTTTTCAGGTTAATTTCATTACAAATTTAACAAAAACAGTCTTCAGAATTTTTACAAGTTCGCGGTATTTTATAGCCTAAAATACACGTGACATAAAAAATCGTCTAACGGAAATAGATTTAGAGCATTGATACCTTCATATTTGTGATCAAATTTGTGGGAAGAGGATTTGGTTGCAGACCAGTGTTATTATAGACATCTGTTACACTGCCCAAAAAAACGAACGCTATAGAATATTGTTGTGAATTTATTAATTGTTATGTCTTTAATTTATAATGTCTTTACTAATTTATTATCTTGTTCCTACTTTAATTTATTAAAAGGCACGATAATTTATATAAGTTTATTAACCACTAATTATTACATAATTTATTATAGGCGAACGTAACAAATTCGCGAGCGCGGGTTCAGAATTAACTGTCCCTTCCAAATAAAGTTCCGTTATTATATACCAGTGCCGTTATCTCGAATAGTCTAAAACCTTCGATGGCGAAACGGTAAAGGCAAACTGGATTTCCCTCGCCTCGCTTCTGGAAGGTCGCTCAGGTAAATCGAGGCCTCTCGTAAACTCTACAACATATTAGATTAAAAACATGTTTTAAAGGTTAAAACTATGACTCATATTTTTACGTAACATTGCCCCCCTCTCAAAAGATGGTTCCTCCTGGAACCTTGTTGGGACTAGAACTGGAACGGTATGCTGGTATCGGCAACTGGACCCTCTTTTACAACTTCCAGTTGTATAAAAATGACAAGGGACGGTTTTCTCTCCGCACCAGTAACTATGCGGATTGCAACAGACTAACACCTGGACTTCGGTGTCTTTAAAGATCTCCTCCACCATATTTCGGATAACCCTCCAATCTAATTGGCGGCACTCCAACTTTGGCATGGCTAACTTTTGCACGTCGGACTCTAGTACGTGCCCTCTCAATTGAAGTAAGGCTTCCCATACATCTCGGTAGGTAGGTTGGTCACGGGCAGTGTCTTTTGTTACCAGGTAGAAAAGGTAACGTGATGCATCTTGGAGTTTCAAGGTTTTACCGGGAGCTGGCACTTGGCATTGAAGTTCTGCAACTCGACCAAACTTCCTTCGAAAGACGGATGCCAACCCTGGTGCGTCTTTGATACTGGCCGGGATGGTAAGGGCCAGCGAGTAGTCATCGGGGAGCGCGAGTAGATCTTGCTTTTCTTCAGTGGTAACACCATGTCTCGCTTTACCGGTACCTCCATAGGCACCCATGAATTCCTCAAACGTGAGGTCAAACACATCTTGGACTTGGTTTACTTCCACTTCTTCATCTACGTCGTGGTCACCTTCGAAAGATGCCAACCGGTTATGGTGTACTATCATCGGCTTTCCCCTCGGAATCTTGCTTATTCGGTAGATGACATCGTTGATCTTCTCCATGATGAGGTATGGACCTTCCCAAAACTGCTGCAATTTGGGAGAACAACCTTTTCGCTTCTTGGGATTATACAGCCATACTTTGTCGTTCTTCTTAAAGCAACCCTTTTCGGCTTGTGTATCGTACCGTTTCTTCATTCGGTCGCTAGCGATCTGAAGGTGGGAACGGACCAACTCATGTACATCGTCCATTCTTCTTCGTAATTCGATCACATAATCTTCACCTGCTACATCTTCTCCAGGTCGACACCCAAATTCTAGATCACAAGGTAGTCGCATTTCGCGTCCGAATAGGACTCTGGCTGGTGTCTGGCCCGTTGATTCGTTAACAGCAGATCTGTAGGCCATTGTGAAGAACGGAAGGTATTGGTCCCAGTCTCGCTGATGATCGGACACCATCTTTGTCAAATACTTGCCAACTGTCCTATTCATTCGTTCTACCATACCATCCGATTGCGGATGATACGCGGTAGTTCTTGTTTTCTTCATGCCTAGTCTATCACATATTCCTTGGAATAGATCACTTTCGAAGTTCCTGCCTTGGTCACTATGGATCTCCAAAGGCACTCCAAATCGGCTGATATATTCTTGGATCAACTTATCTGCAACGGTGGCGGCCTTCTGGTCTGGAAGTGCGTAAATCTCGACCCACTTAGTGAAGTAATCCATTACTACCAACATGTACTTGCCCCCATTTTCACTTTCTGGAAATGGCCCTGCAATGTCCAAAGCTATTCTTTCAAACGGGCTTCCAACATTATATTGTCTCATAGGAGCTCTCCTTTTCCGGTGAGGCCCGTTACTCGTAGCACAAATAGTACATTTCTTACACCAGTCTTTTACGTCGTCGGAACTGTTCATCCAATAAAACCGTTCCCGAATTCGCTGAAGGGTTTTCCTTACACCAAAATGCCCTCCCGATGGACTGTCGTGTAACTGACGAAGTACTTCGGCTATTCTGCTCTTTGGGATCACCAACTGTCTTCTCTTCTCTGAACCGTCATCATTTTCCAGGACTCGTTTAAGCAAGCCATCTTCGATGATAAATGAGTCCCACTGGGCCCAATACGTCTTAACTACTGAGCATAGGTTTGATATTTCCTGCCAAGGTGGTCGACGGTTTTCCTCTTTCCATTTTCGGATTTTCTGTATAACTGGATCTCTCTCTTGTTCTTCCCTTATCTTAGTAGGCGTCCAGTCGTCGTTGACAATCGTCGTTCTTAGCACTGCTGCTTCCTTGGATTCCGTTTTGTTGCAGTGAGGACACTCTGCTGGGCATGGCCTTCTGGAAAGAGAATCAGCGTTTCTGTGGCTAACTCCGGCTCGGTGCTCAATCTTAAAATCGTATTCTTGGAGTCGTTCGATCCACCTGGCTATCTGACCCTCTGGATTCTTAAACTGCATCAACCACTTAAGGGCGGCATGGTCGGTTCGGATTAAAAACTTCCTTCCATAGAGGTATTGATAGAAGTGCTCTACTGATTTCACTACTGCCAGAAGTTCTCTTCTCGTGACGCAATAATTCCGCTCAGGTTTTGAAAGGACTTTACTAAAATATCCGAGGACTCGTTCCTGTCCTCCTTGAATCTGAGACAGCACTCCTCCAATTCCCACGTTACTTGCATCCGTATCTAAGATGAACTCTCCTTCTGGCAGTGGATACCCCAAAATTGGTGCTGTTATTAAATGCTTTTTCAACGTTTCAAAGGCATTTTGGCAGTCTATATCCCAGCGGTATTCTCTTGCTTCCTCTGTAAGTCGCGTTAATGGCTTAGCGATATCTGCAAACTTCTTAATAAACCTCCGGTAGTAAGTACATAGTCCAAGAAAACTTCTCACTTGATGTTTGTCAGTTGGTTTTGGCCATTCCTTAATGGAATCGATTTTTCCCTTATCCACGGCCACTCCTTCTTTACTGACTATATGACCCAGATAATTGACTTTACCTTGAAATAGCTGGCACTTCTTGGGGTTTAGCATCAATTGGGCAGCTTTAAGTCGATTAAAAACGTTTTCTAAATTCCTCAAATGATCTTCGAATGTCTCCCCCAAGACGATTATGTCATCTAAATAAACCAGGCATGTTTTCCAAGATAACCCTCTCAACACATTTTCCATAAGCCTCTCAAATGTCGCAGGAGCATTACAAAGTCCAAATGGCATAACGTTGAATTGCCACAATCCAGATCCTGTGGTGAAGGCTGTCTTTTCTTTATCGACTGGGTCCATTTCTACCTGCCAGTATCCAGACTTCAAATCTAAAGTAGAAAACAATTTACTTCCAGCCAATGTGTCCAATGTGTCATCGATCCGAGGCAGAGGATAACTATCTTTCTTGGTAACGTTGTTCAGCAAACGGTAATCCACACAGAACCTCGTCGTTCCGTCTTTCTTCTTAACCAGGACCACCGGAGAGACCCATGGGCTCGTAGAAGGTTCTATCACCCCGTCTTTCTTCATTTCCTGAACAATCGTTTCAGCTTCCTCTCTCTTCGCCTGTGGTAATCGTCGAGCTGTTTGACGAATTGGCTTAGCATTACCAGTATCAATTTTATGCTTAACAACGGTAGTTCTTCCCGTCTTTCCTCCTTTCGGTACGAAAATATCACGATACTGCCGAAGAAATTCCCTTAATTTCCTTTTCTCCATCTGATTTAGAGACTGTCCTGCAACTGCAACCATTTGGTCGAATTTGTCGTTGGAATTATCAGATGTTGTCGCCTGACGAATTATGGATGTCACAGGTACACAAGTTCCTACTTTTGTCTCTTTCTTTATGGTCACTGGGTAGTCGTTGACATTGATAAGTCTCACAGGAATTTCTTTAGCCGAAGTCACCAATTCCTTTCCAATTATGATTCCACGGCCAACCTCATCGTCGTGGTTCCAAGGCTCCATCATAACAGGTCTCCCTTCGTCTACAATTCCCTGTAGTCGCGCTACTATGATCGTTTCGCTTCTCGCAGGCACGACTGTATCTTCTGTAATGGCTGCTTGCACAGTGTTGTCATTATGTGGATGGAGAAATACCTCCTCGTTGCCAACTTTGATTACCTTATTCTTAAAATCCAATTGGAATCCATGCATATTCATTACGTCCATTCCTAATATAACATCCTCTTCGATGTCAGCAACTATAACAGTATGGACGAACTTTTCTGCTCCAATTCCCAATTGTACCTGGATTTCTCCATGAATGTTAGCATTTTCACCTGTAGCGGTCCGAAGTCGCAACCTCGTTGGTAACAGTTTCTTTCGGCTGTTTATAACTGTCGGGCGTATAATGGTTCTGGTCGCTCCGGTATCCACCAACAACGTATGCTTTTTACCATTTATGTCTCCATCGACATATACACTATCTTCACGACATTTCAAAGAAGCTATTAGTATGAGAGGGTCTTTGGAAAAGTTCTGGGTCGAAGCTGCCCCCCTAAGGCTGACCCGTTCTAGTTTTCCTGATGGTGAGTTTCTTGATTTGCGTCGTACCTAGGGTGCTTACAGGAGCTTCGTACGTGTCCTATTTCGCCACAATTCCAGCATCTGATGGTCTTCGTTTTCTTGTATGTCATGCTTTTCATCATATTAACGAGCTGGTCAAGTTTATCTTCATCTCCTTCCTCTTTTACAGTCCTAACTTTACTGTACCCGCCAGAGGCCTGCGTAGCTGACTCGTATTCGAGGGCGGCGGATAGGACATCAACCAGCGTCTTGTGACGAGCTAATCGCAGTGTTCTCTGCATTTCATGATCACGAAGACCATCAATAAACGTTTGAACGGCCAATTTTTCCATCATGTCTTCGGGAGCTGTTGGATAAGCATATCGTACTAATCTGGCAATATCTACCTCATATTCTTGAAGAGCCTCATCTTTCTTCTGTCTACGATTTTTAAGCTGTGACTGATATACATGCTCCAAATGTTCGTGGCCATATCGCATATTTAACCTCTTCTTCAGTTGTTCGAAATCATCGGTCTCCTCTACGGCTATGGTCTGAAGCACATCTAAGGCATCTCCTCGAAGAGCGATAGTCAGGTTTACAGCCTTTTCTTTTTCAGACCATCCATTTGCTCTTGCGGCTGATTCGAACTGTTTCATGTAGTTGTTCCATGATGATTTTCCGTCGAAAGTTGGGACTTTAACATGAATAGAACCTCCACTTCCTTCAAATTTTGGCCGTGTCTCCAACTTAAATTTCGTCTCGTCTTCTTTTATCTCCACTGTAATCGGATTGTTACCTCTCTCTGCTGTCCCTGTTTCTTCCATCTTCCTTTCCATCTCTTTAATCTTTTCTTCGAAGGCCAACTTATCGGCAGCAACTTGGTTTTTTAGCGAAGACACTCTATCGTCAAGAGCAGATATTTCAGAAGTGACTTTAGAGATGTTAGCAGAAACTTTGCTTTCCAGAGAAGAAATCTCGTTAGAAACTTTGCTTTCTAAAGAAGCGATGTCGCCGGATACTTTGTTCTCCAATGATGCGATGTCGCCGGAAACTTTGGCTACATCAGAAGACACTTTCGAAATATCGTCGGAAACTTTGTTCTCTAATGATGCGATGTCGCCGGAAACTTTCGAAATCGACGAGAGGACAGCATCATGTTTGTCTTCAAATATATAAGTCTCTGGATCTAGTCCTTCTTCTAGCAAAGCGTTCTTTAGTCGTTGGACTAACTCAGCCTTTTTTCCGGTAGAAGCTAATTCTCTGTCTTCAAGATGTCTTCTTAAATTAGTCACTGTCAGCTCATAAATCGTAGCCATTTTCACAATTTATTTTATATTCACTTGTATTATTATTATAAGTCTAATTTATGTTCGATCTCACTCTGACACCATTTGTTGTGAATTTATTAATTGTTATGTCTTTAATTTATAATGTCTTTACTAATTTATTATCTTGTTCCTACTTTAATTTATTAAAAGGCACGATAATTTATATAAGTTTATTAACCACTAATTATTACATAATTTATTATAGGCGAACGTAACAAATTCGCGAGCGCGGGTTCAGAATTAACTGTCCCTTCCAAATAAAGTTCCGTTATTATATACCAGTGCCGTTATCTCGAATAGTCTAAAACCTTCGATGGCGAAACGGTAAAGGCAAACTGGATTTCCCTCGCCTCGCTTCTGGAAGGTCGCTCAGGTAAATCGAGGCCTCTCGTAAACTCTACAACATATTAGATTAAAAACATGTTTTAAAGGTTAAAACTATGACTCATATTTTTACGTAACAATATTCTAACCATCGTACAACTGTCCTTATAAGTCCCGCTCTTAAGGTTTTCCTTAGATTTTAACTATAAAAGTAACTCATAGAGATACTCACAGGCATGATCATGGAGTGTCGGGTGAACCTACCTCTAACTACCTGCAATCTAAAACTTTACATATAGAAAGAAGTAATATTCGTTAATAATTGCTGTCTGGAATACCATTTTTATCTAATTGTTCCAAAAATATTTTGTTAAAAATTAAGATTCAATCAAACTTTACTTTGGCAATGTCAAGCAATAAATGAATATCACGTCAATCGGCATGGTGACTTCGCTACTACCGTTCCATAGTCATAGTCATAGTCATAGTCATCTTTATTGATCCTTTAAGACGTTCAAAATAAATGTATAGGATACGTCACTACAGAATTTGGTATAAAAAATATTAGTGTGTATAATACAATATTTACAGTGTAAAAGAAATTGACGAAATATAAAATATATAAAATAACATTTTTACAAGTAAAATATGAAGCTATTGCAGTTTGTCCTCAAGATATTCATTTATAGAATAATATGCTTTTCTTAAGAGTAAATCTTTAACATTTTTTTTAAATTTAGAGATAAGTGGTATTTCTTTCACAGTTTTTGGCAAATGATTGTATAAGGTCAGTCCCATATATCTGAAGCAATTTTGAAATTTGGATGTTCTGTGTTTAGGAACTCGTAAAGATTCAGCACTTCTTGTATTGTAGTAGTGATTGTCTGAATTTACTGGAAATGTATTGATTTCCTCTTTGACATAAAGTAAACATTTATAGATATATAGGCAGTAGAAAGTTAAAATTGGATGTTTAATAAAAACTGGTTTACAAGACTGTTGATAATCCAAATTAAAAATTTTACGGATAATTTTTTTTTTGGTTAATGAACACTTTGTTACTATCTACTGAGTTCCCCCACAAAATTACATTGTAGCACATGTGGCTGTAAGCAAGGCTATAATAAACGTTCATTAATGCCGAGATGGGTAGTGTGTTTTTAATTCTGGATATAACATAAAAAGCTTTATTCAATTTCACGTTCACTGAATTCACTTGCTCTGACCATTTGAGATTACAATCAATGAATACACCCAAGAACTTTGTAGAGTGAGTGGAAGATAACATATTGTTTCTATCGTGGATGGTTAAGATATAGTCATATTTAGATGAGTTGTATGAATGAAAATAAATAATTTGCGTCTTGTCAATGTTTAATATTAGTCTGTTGGTATTACACCAGCGTATAAAGCAGTCAACAACAGTCTTCATTGTCATTTTTAATTCCTCTAGTGTACGTGCAGAGACTATTAATGAGGTATCATCAGCAAACATTGATATTATAAGTGCCCTTATGTGATCTGGTAGGTCATTAATAAAAATTAGGAATAATAATGGTCCCAGCACGGATCCCTGTGGTACTCCTTTATTTGTCGTGTATCGTTCTGAGCTTGATTCTTTCATCTTAACAATACTCTTCCTGTCACTTAAGAAATTTATTATCCATTCTAGAAATATCCCTCTAAAACCAACGTTATATAATTTATTGCGAATAAATGTTATGTCTAAGCAGTCAAAAGCACGTGATAGATCAAAAAATAGTCCTGCCACGTGGTTTCTACTATCTAATTCATCATAAATACGCTCAAACAAGCTGCATGCAGCCGTGAGTGTTGACTTTTTTGATCTAAAGCCGTGTTGGGTTGGAGTTAATAAATTGTATTCTTCTATAAAATTTAACATTCTGTTGTAAACAACCTTCTCTATTACTTTTGAAATTATGCTAAGGACAGATACTGGTCTATAATTTGAAATATCATGAGGGTCATTCTTTATGAAGCTTGGAATAACTTTTGCCATTTTAAATATGGATGGAAATTGGCTGTTTGTTATTGAGAGATTAACTAAATGGGTTAAAGGAATCGACATATGATCACTTATCAGTTTTATTATTTTTACGGATATATTATCAATACCAGTACTAGGCTTATTTTTTAGTTGATCGATTGTATTTTTTATTTCAATTTTAGTTACCGGTAAAAAGAAAAATGTTTTGTTACACATTTTTGAGGTAGTACAAGAAGAAGGTAACGATGTGCCAAAATGAGTTTGAAGATTGTATTCTGTAATTGTAGCAAAATATGAGGCAAACGAATTAGTAATATCACAAGACTTGCTAATAATTTTATTATCATAATGTAGAATAATATCAGACCTGTTCTTTTGCCTACCAGTTTCACTGTTTACTAAATTCCAAACTGTTTTTGGTATATTGTAAGATTGATTAATTAAGTCACTATGAAAGTTTTTTTTAGTATTTATTAATAGAGAATTATATTCTTTTTTTGCCTGTTTATAGGTATCTTGAGACTCGAGACCCCCTATATTTTTTGCTATCCAGTGTAGATTTTTTAGTTTTTCACTAGCGTGTCTTACCTCATTTGTTACCCATGTAGCCTTATTTGTTTTGTGTGCTTTATACCGTGTTTTTATTGGACAATATAAATTTAGATTGTAATTTAAAATGCTAACAAATGAATTTGTGGCATATTCAGCATTCAATTGTGAATAAACTTCATCAAAAACTGTAGAAGAAATCCCTGCTTTAAACATCAGCATATTTTCATCTGACATATCCCTGTAACTGATGGGTTTTTTATCTTTTTTCGATACTTTATTGGCTTGCAAATTTACATCAAGTGAAAATACTTTATGGTCACTGAAGTGACCCTCGAACACATTTGATTTATAAAGATGTGGTTCGATATTTGTCAATATGTAATCCAATTTTGTAGATGATGTTTTACCTACTTTATCTATGAAAACTCTTGTAGGAGCCTCAGATGTGACTCTCAGATTATAACTTACTAAAAACTCGTTAAAAGATTGCTTATTATTAGACATGACAAGATAATCAATGTTTAGATCCCCACAAATATAAATATCATGATATGACTTACTGCAATCACATATAAATAAGTGATTTTATGATCTTCTTTAATTGCGATTTTTTTTGGGTTGCTCTATGTATAAATAGGAACAAAGTTAAGTTATTGTTTTTCTGTACTATAGGAGTATGAAGAAATAAATAGGAGGAGGTTAGAACTAAATGAAAATAAGCTACATCAATTTAGAAGAAAAATACAAAGTGTTGTAGAGAAAGATGTAGTTCGGACTGATAGAGGAAATCCATTTTTCGCTGGAGAAAACAACCCTAACCTTGAAGTTATGAAGAATATTTTGTTAAACTATGCTATTTACAATTCAGGATTGGGGTGAGTACAAAAAGTTATTTTTTCGTTTAAACAGAGATAACAATTTATAAAATTTTGGTTAAAAGGCAATTTTCAGTAACTAATATCTTTTTTAAAACTAGTATAAATTTTATTTCAGCTCTCTGATTTCTTCTTCTTAGCTTTCTATAATCCATTTTTTGACATCCTCTCCCAACTCCTTCCATCGATCTCTCTATCCTGAGCAACATACTTCCACTATGTTCCTGCTACTCTTTTTATGCCATCTACCCATTTCATCTGTGATCTTCCTCTTGGTCGTCTACCTTTGTAAGATCTCCAATCTTGTATTGTGGCGTTCCTACGTTGATCTTTTTGTCTAGCAGTGTGGTCTACGAAGCTCCATTTGAATATGGCAATTTTTGTTGTGATATCATCGACCCTTGTTTTTACTCTTACCCAGTGATTCCTTTTTTATCTGACAGTCGTATACCTAACATTGCTCTTTCTATTGCCCTTTCTATTGTGGCTAGTTTATTCATATTTGCCTTGGTTAGCATTCAGTTTTGACATCCATATGTCATGATAGGAAGAACGCACTGGTTAAACACTTTGCTGCTTAAGTATTGAGGTATTTTGCGATTCTTAAGTATCCAACTGAGTTTTTCAAATCCTGCCCATACCAATCTTGCTCTTCGAGTGATTTTCGCACTTTGTTAAGTTTCTGAATTTGGCCTATGTAGATATTTATGTATGAACTCGTTCTATCTCACTGTCGTTTATAGTTATACGTTTGGAGTCGTCTAAGTTTGTCATTGTTTTTGTTTTTGTCATATTCAATTTTTAGGCCGACGTATTGGAAGTTGTCTGTGAGTTCCTCCATCATAACTTGTAGTTCCTCGAAACTGCTCGCTATAATCACGATGTCGTGATTATATATATATATATATATATATATATATATATATATATATATATATATACGAAAGTAGTAAATTGCTTAGATTAGGAGCGACGAAACACGTGTTTCAACTTATAATACGTCCTGAACATACACCTCGTGCTTTCAAACTCATACTAAAAGTAGTTAAGATGTCTAATGTCTACGCATATTTGTGGTCGTTACTAGATGCAGTGTTGCCAATTTAAAAAATAATAACCGATACGGCTTACATTGTCCAGATGGTCCACAATGCCCCATCCTCCCCTAAATAGCCCGATTACGTTCTTATCTAAATAAAAAATATTCGTATTTTATGGAAATACCTTGACATACATTGACGACAGCATATTACGCACTAAATTTCATGTATTGAAAGTCGATTTGCATTTCTGATCTTTGTTTTTTTATCAGGAATTACATTTTATAGCTTACGGTTTCAAATACAGCGTTACTACTTATCTGAGAAATGTTGACTTTTTTGTCTCTAAATAAATTTTTGATATAATTATTTTCCCTTAAAATCTAAACCTAATCTTAGAACCTAAACTAATCTTTGATTGTCTTCATTGAGACCTTCTCTATATATGTCTTCATCTTTGTTCTTGTTACCTCCTTTACTTCTCTAACAATATTATCAAGCGCGAATTGTAGAGACCGAAACCGGTTGTCCTAGGTTATAATAAAACCAATTCAAATGAGCAAGTCTTTTTTCTTTTACTGTCTTTTTTTTTGTCCTATTGAACATGGACTCCAATTTGCCAACAATTTATCATCCTATCAATATAATTTTAATTTTTCAGATATACTCAAGGGATGAGCGATCTTCTAGCTCCAGTTTTATACGAGCTTCAAGATGAAGTAGCTGCTTTCTGGTGTTTCGTTGGTTTAATGCAAAGAGCAGTATTTGTAGCTACCCCTACCGATAGAGATATGGATAGAAATTTAAGATATTTGAGAGAATTAATAAGGCTAATGGTACCAAAGTTTTACAATCACCTGGAGAAACACAAAGACGCGCTAGAGCTGTTGTTCTGTCATCGGTGGATACTTTTGTAAGTTGAAATGTTTTAAAACTATTTTATGAATATAAAAAATTTGCAACTATAAGTAAATAACTATTTATTTTTAAAGGTGCTTCAAAAGAGAATTCACGGAAGGTGTAGCATTAAGGATGTGGGAAGCATGTTGGGCGAATTACTTAACGGATTATTTTCATCTCTTTCTATGTTTGGCAATCATATCTGTATACGCTGACGATGTTATAGCTCAAGATCTGCGTTCAGACGAAATGTTGCTTCATTTCAGCTCACTGGGTAAGAGGGAATATATTTTAAAATATGTACTTAATATTACTGACTGATAAAATGACATATGTATTAGTGTTAAGAATATAATAATATAAGGTATAGATCTGTGATAGTTATAATCGGTTCTTCTATTTAAGTGTTTTTCAATTTAATTTTTACATAGAATTAAATCTAGTTATGGTGCAGCGATGATAATTTTAAAGAGTAAATTACCGTGATCAGAAACATTTGATTTTCTATTTCAAAGAGAAGCAGGAAGAATCCAATAGTGTATATATTTTCTGATCTTTGGCTACTTCTAGTAACATATGACAGAAAGACAGAATTGCTATTTGTAATCGAAAGCTGGGCCTTTTGGGGAGTAATACGAGAATGTGTAGAAAATGTTATCAAGAAATGGTATAGAATACCAAAAAGAAGAAAATATCTAAAATGCATCCAGGATTGACACAAACAGGATTAATCTCTCCCTGTTGTCGTTTTCCCATAACTGAGGATCGTGAATTTCCTGATGGAAACATGGCATGTGGAAAATTTGTCTGATGAGCTTTCCAGTGATTAATAGGCTTGTACAATTCGCTCAAGACAGAATTTCTTTTTGTGGTCGACCTTTGTAGTCCCATTTCTGGAGTATCATACAAGACTATCTAAAAAGATTGTCTAGAAATGGTAAAAAATCTGAAAAAGAAGAAAATGTCTGAATTGCACTTAGACAGAACTCAAAATAATTCCTGCATCTTCGCTTTGGGTCGAAGGAAATTTGTAGAAATCAGTGTTATTGCAATGGGTGAGAAATATTTTACGCCCTTACATTCTGAAATGAAAGAAAACGATGGATTTTACAACTCTGGTACTTAAAACTCCCAAAGTTGAATTTTAAGTATTAGTTTGGTGCGCAATTCCGGCGAATAAAGTATATTGGTCGAAAGATCATTAATAAATATGCTTAATGTGATTAACGGCAGGAAGGGAGGAATTATATGCGGCGGGTAATTATAAGCAGAGTCGATTCAAATATAACGGTTCTAGCTGATGTCATTTGCGCAAGTCCAAATGTCTAACAAAGCGTACCAGCTGGCAGACATAGAGATTTCTGCACGTGCTTACAAATTCCAGTTGTTATTATGACGTCAATTATAGTGTACATGGTTTCCTATAAGAAATAGCCATGCAAATCGTAACAAGGTAAGCTTTCATCTTTCTTGCTTGTTAATTTCATGTTGATTGGAATAGTTTTTCTAATATCTTTATAACATTTAAATAGCTACTCGTATGGAATAATATTGCCCACAAAATGTCTTGCTTACTACATAAATAAAATAAAAGGTATTGATATAAATACCTAAGACTGATTATTTAATTGCATATGCCTAGACCATATGTCCAAAAAGTCCTACTCGTGGGAATATTGCAGATGAAGCTCCTTTAAACAGCTCTAAATGCTATTAAATCAGACAGAAAAATTAGAGAAATTAGACACAGTTTCAACATCTCCGAGGCGACTCTTCGTTACAAAATAAGAATAAGTCAGAGATCAATGTCTAAGCTCGATAGAAAGCTCGTCCTTACGAATTTAATTACGAAGAGAATTAAACGTATCTTAGTAAGTAAGACTGAGAAACCCAGAAGGAACAAGCATTAAGCGAATAATCCTTTAATAAAATCGAGGTAAATTCGATTTTATCCGAATAGTGCTTCAATATCAGATTAAATATACATACAACGTTGCCAAGACTGGTAAAATGACGGTACAAAGACCTTCAATAATTTTGGGCCCAAAGGAACAAAAACAAGTAGGTTCTGCAACCTCGTTGGAAAGAGGAAAGCACGTAACAATAGTTTGTGCGATGATTGGGCCTGGAGGATACCTTCAACCGACGTTCATCTTCTCCAGGAAGAGGATGAATTCTCAATTTAAAAATAGTGGCCCGATAGATGCAATATATCTCTGCTCCATCAATGGCTGGATAATTAATGAGCTGTTTTACGAGTGATTAAAGAACTTTATATACCATGTCCATGGTATATACTTAACAATCACACTAGTCATATTTTGCTGGAGATATACTCATTTAAAAAAATCGCTACAATGGAAATCGGGATTGCTGGCTTTAGATCTAGAAACCATTAAAAGAAGCATCATTAAAAGGAGAAAGACAGCATATTTGGGACACATACTTAAAAGGAGAAAGGCAGCATATTTGGTACACATACTTAGAAATGAGAAGTACGAGTTTAAGGGTAAAATCGAAGGAAAAGGAGGTAGCGGACAAATATCCTGGCTGAAAAACTCAGAAGATAGAGACGAATTTGCAATTGTTATAGCCAACCTTCATTAGTGGAGACAGCACTAGAAAATTAAGTAGAAGTACATAGAGCAAACGATACCAAGCAACTGGAAAATACAAAAACTAATGTTTGTATTTTGAGAACGATTTCCGAAGTGGAAATTGAAACGTCAATAAACGTACTTTAACCTTTAATTGTGGCTTATTCACATTTAAATAGTAATTACTTTAAAATGCCACAAGAAAATAGCTTAAGAACAATATTTTAAAAAAAACTAGGACGTGTACAAAGATTGATCTGAAATCTTGACATCCGCCCCTGTCACCTCGGGGGAACAAATAAGGGTCTAATCACCTTCTGTTGTCTCCGGGTGCTCTGTAGAGGTCTTCGAATATACTGTCGAGAGCTCCTCTACTTAAGTCCATTTTCGGGTTATGGACTTGGAAAATATTTATATCTTCGATGTCTTGCCTTGAAAAAGGCAAGATATTTCTTACACAACAAATTCCTCGTCGAAAATTAGGTTGTGGTCTTCCGATGGCTTGTCTTGAGAAAGACAAGATATTTTCTTACGCGACAAAGGATTGTCGAAATAAAAACACCAAGTTAAAGTTGAAAATAACTCTCAGCCACAGAGTATGGAAAATAGAACAGGAGCAGAGCCCCGAGAGCACTAAGCTCTCGGAGAGTCCGTGAGGGACTGACTTGGCTGACCTGAAAATCGATAAATAAGGGATTTCCAGGTCAAGAGCCAATGGGAAAATTCGAGGCGGGGCGATGCGCATCGAAATGCGTACTTGTCTACAGACTATGGCATTCGATGACACCCCGATGAAAAAGGTTATCGAAGAAGCTGATTTAAAGAAAGAAGAGAGAAACGAGAAGAAGGCAGCTGCTACAATACGAAAAGATGTTTCGCAAAGAGGCCAAAAATAAATCCATGTTAAAAATAATAAATATCAAGATAGTGAATTGGAATATGAGAATTTTATTATCATTGTGCATCTTATTTGGATTGGGCATATACCGATTGCACTTAGCGAGAAGGTTTGCAGTTTAAATTATAATATTTTTTGTATCTAATAAATCAAGCTGTATATTTTTTTTATTTTCCTTAAAATTTCTCCATGCACTGCATAAAATTACCCATATAGATGGTATTTGAATAGTGTTACGGCAGCCCCTTGCTTATGGTCGAACATCAGGATGGCGTTTAATGACCTGCGACTGTCTAGAACACACTCGAAAAAGCAGGCGTCTGTTAACGGTTCGGAATTACCAAGTAATGGCGCTCTGATATCATGAGGGAGCTAGAAGCCTGTCGAACGAGTCAAAGTTCCACTGAGAGACTTCGATGAAACTCCAAAATAACGGGACAAAAAATATATACAGAAAAATTGCAATTGTAAAGAGTAAGTCTAATAAATATGTTTGTAGAGTTAAATAAATAAATATTATAAATTAATTACGTTTTAGTGTTACTGTTAGAAGACTGTAAATTAAATAAAATAACAGTACAATAGCTTTAACAACTTAATCAACAACAATAAAGACGGTTTTGCTTAAGTGCGTAGAATTTACCCACTTTCCTTTAATGTCTATCATCAGAACGACTAAATAATATTTTGACCTGATCTAATTTCGTGCCGTTATATCACAAAAACTAGAATATGGTTATGTACGAACGGAAGGTAACCCCAAATGTCCATCCGGCTCGTTCAATACAAGAATTGTAATCATTAGTGTATCGATAGTTTTATAAAAACGAAAGTGGACATGAAATCCAAAAAAAGAAAATAATTCAAAGAAGATAAGACAAATCGTGACCAAATAGCATTACGCTGTCGACGTCAGAAATGTAATATTCATAATTTATATTTAAGTTTGAATAAAATTATTCTAATTAAGAGCATGTTATTATTTTTAAACAGTTAAATAAGTATTTTGTATTTCATTTTGTCATTAATTCTTTTGCTTGTATGTATGTATATACACATTTTAAAATTTTCAACGGAACATAGGATTTTTTATACAATCACTGAGATTCCCTGATTTGCAATTAACCAGTGTAAATTTTAATACAACGTCTCGACGTTTTATAATTATTATAATGTTTGTTCCACTGGATTGCTGCTCTTTTGCGATTTGTAGCCATATTTGGCCGTATTTGGCCGGTGGTGTTGTTCCGTCTCGCGATTTTTCCTGAAACTCCGTTTGGTATATTCGTAATTCTGGATTTTTGTGCAGATAATAATAATGTTTTATTAACAATAATTTTGTTTGTGTTCATATGGTATTATTTGAACTGTTTAATTTATACTTTAATACATTGATTATTCCAAATATTGTTTACAATTTAAAAGGGTGTATATGATATATCGAAATCTAAACTCCATTCGCTTAGCTCGGACAAATTTTGACAGATTCATTGTCGGAAACCTACAACACAACAATTCCTGCTTCTCGGTATTAATAGCTCAAGTATCCTGCTATTACAGACTTCTTTCTTTAAAAAAAGAAGAATTATTCTAAATAGTCGAAGTGTATACTAAACCCATCAAATTTTGGGTAGTATATATTTAAAAAATATATATTTAGTTGTTATAATTTAACATAACTATTTATTATATGGTGCAGATAAATAAATATTGATTGTCGGTAATTCGCAAAGTTCTATTTTATTTACTATTTAGTTTGTTTACTATTAATATTGGCTATGAGTACGGGTGCTTGGTTGTATAGTAATTTCCAGCCACTTTTAGTCTGTCAAAAAGTAACTAACTTCGCAAAAAAATAATTACTAAATTCACTAGACAGTTTGGACTGGGATTAGCGAACCGAGTTTACCATTTTTTGCCGAATGTATCTATCGATTTGGCAACAGGCCCAAAAAACATCACTGGCCGAGTAAATCAAATACCTTTGCATCTCATTATAATGCCCTAAGCTGAAATTAAAGTAGTGTTTCTAACCATGTATACAAACGAATAAAAAGTACAAATTTTAAAACAGTATTTTGGGGGCAGCTCGTACAGTGATATTATAAATTTATTTAAATATTAAAAAAAAAACGTTTTGTTTACCGATGAATCGACATTTTCGTTACATCGGAAACATAATCATTCCGTCGTAGGATATTGGTCTCGGTATAAAAAACACTTGAAAAACTTAATGTTTGGACAGGTATTTTGGGGATTATATCGTCAGTCCATTTTTTATTGATGGAAATTTAACGGGCAATAAATATTTAGAATTGTTGCAAAATCAAATTATTCCGGCAGTTCAATTACTTCCTGTTAACTTTGACAATATTTGATTTCAGCAAGACGGCTGTCCTACTCACAATACACGAGCAGTTTAAAATTATTTAGGAACCATTTTTGGAAATAAATTAATTTCTTCTCATGGTACGATATCCCAAATGATTTTTTCTTTGGGAATATTTAAAAGCAAGTGTTTTGGTGGAAAGGGTAAACTTTGTTGCCAAACTATCCACATTTAAGAGAGGCGTATTTGAACACCTAATTGCTTCAAAATATTTATTAAGGACCACTGAAGCAATAAAACAATTAAAATGTATTTTCCTTCGAGTTATTTACACAATAGACTTAAGGGCTGGTTCAAACATTGACAATTATCGCAATTCTGATTATTACATAAAGAGTTATACAAATATTAGCTTTACAGTGAGTGCGGGGAGGCAGTAACAGATATACATGAAATGATAAAATTGAGAGAGACCAACTATATACGTTTTAACACAAAACACTGAAAACACCGGCTCACGATAGCGCATACGCGGCTTACGGTCTTTTCGGGATCACACACCCCCGGTCTTCACTTGCCGAGAGGCAAATTGGCACTGTCTGTCCTAGTCCTAAGTTATATAAAGCGGGGAAGAGAGGGTTTATGATGTAGGAAATCAGTCGCACACACGTTAACACGATAGCTGACGATGAGCGTACAATTTGATAAAATAACTATACTATTACAATATTATACAGGTTGTTTTTACAACATGTTTATCGACATGGTTTTAAAAGAGCACGAAATTTAGCGGAATTGAGGAAGAAAATAATTCATCTTTGTGGGAGCATTAGACCGGAACTGTTCAGGGATATGAGAGTATCTCTGTACAACAGATTTGGTTTTTGCTCTGCAGAAAGAGGTGGAATATTTGAACCTCTGTTACGTTAAATTTTTGTTTTTAATATTAATTTATGTTATTTTTAGAATTTATTTTTATTTTTAGAAATCTAGTTTTTTCAAGCCATTTTGGCAATAAAAAAACAATATTTTTTAGTTAAATAATATTTTTAATTCCATATCTACGTAAAAATGTAAGTTTTTTGCGAATTGACATGCACTATGGATGCATCTACTGGAGAGAGAGTCCAGTCGAACAAATGAATTAATTATAAACATTGCGACGTTGTATTGAAATTTACACCGGCTAATTGCATATCAGGGAATCTCAGTTATCTTATTAAAAATTCTATGTTCTGTTAAAAAATTCCAAAATCTGTATATATATATATATATATATATATATATATATATATATATATATACTCTTATTTAATTTTTAGCTATGTACATGGATGGACAGGTCATCACCAGAAAAGCACGGGGATTACTACATCAGTTTCGTCAGATGCGCGAAATACCCTGTACACTAGCTGGTCTGTGCACGAGATGTGGTCCAGGCATTTGGGACAGTTCACACAGTCCACGCATATTCTGCGTGGGGCACGAACAAGCTGGAATGTGTATAAATTGAACAATGGACTGAGTATTAATATTTGTTTAAAGAAGATGGAGGTTTTGTATTTGGACAATACAATGTTGATGTTGGTTATTTATTATTTTAGGGTGAGATGTTTGAAGATATGTACAGGTTTTAGGGATAAACTGGATAATTATTTTTCTATTTAGAAGAAACAACAACTACTATTAATATATAGAAATTTAATGGCTATCTGTAATCAAAAATGCAAAGACCTTGATTTGTCCTGAATTTAAAAAAATCATATTAATTATTTTTATAGATATATTAATTATTTAGATAAGAACACTTAAACCATATAACATTATAAAACTCTCTAATAAAGCCCTAAAAATAAAAAAAATAAAACCTTTTTTACATCTAACTCACGAAGAGTATCAAAAAAGGCATATTTGTATGTAGGAAATTATATTAATGATATAGTTATCGAACAGAGACCATCCAATGTTGGGAAGATATGTACCCAGTAGTTAAACAGGTATGTCTGAGAGAGTAGCAAAATCACTGAAATAAAATGTGTAAAAAACACAATGCAATTGCAATGCATAATTGCCTTTTGACTCGTGGTTATCCGATAGCTCAAAGTAACATCCCTAGTGTTCTGTCTACAACATTCGTATCAACCTCCAATATGATCCAATGTCATATCTTTGCAAATAGCCGATGGCTGCATAGACTTTGTGAAGATGTACAAATCACCCTTATTTCGGCTTTTACAAATTTGATGTGTTTACAAATGTGATGAAATATCTTAAATATTGTTATTTTGAGTGACATTAACATAGGCTTTTGTGTAATTTATATCAATTTCATTGTAATTATTTTCATTTACAATCGTGTTAATCGCCTTTGTTTAATTAAAGTGGATATCAATTTCCGATCTTACTATATGGTATGGAGGCCTGGACGCTGACAGAGACGCTCACGAGAAAACTAGAAGCATTTGAATGTGGGTATACCGACGCATTCTTCGTATATCCTGGACCGAACATGTTACCAACATAGAGGTACTCCAAAGAATCGGAAAGGAGAAAGAAATCGTGAGCACAATCAAACAAATAAAGCTTGAATATCTAGGCCACATATTGAGACACGATAAGTACCGTCTACTGCAATTGATTGTCCAGAGGAAAGTAGACAGTAAGCGAGGGCCAGGTAGGAGAAGACACTCGTGGCTCCAAAATCTACGGCCGTGGTTTGGGCTCACATCGGTCGAACTATTCAGAAGCGCCGCAAACAAGATCAGAATAGCCATGTTGATAGCCAACGTTCGCAACCGACAGGGCACTTGAAGAAGAAGAAGGATATCACTGTCGAATGGAAATCTGTCCTCAGCATAACCTAGTGAATGCATAGTGAAATCATTTGACTTTTTAACAGGACGGTGCTCCTCCGCATTATGGTTTACTTGTTCGTCAATATTTAGACCAACACTTTTCACGGCATTAGATTGGCAAAAGAGACAGCATCGAATGACCTCCTCGGTTACCAGATTTGGGACGCCTAAA